>NW_015177024.1:208663-215973 GCF_001447785.1 Gekko japonicus | reverse complement strand
TTCCCTCTTTCTTTCCTTCTTTCCTTCTTTCCTTCTTTCCTTCTTTCTTTCCTTCCTTCCTTCCTTCCTTCCTTCCTTCCTTCCTTCCTTCCTTCCTTCCCTCCCTCTCTCTCTCTCTCTCTTTCTCTCTTTCTTTCTGTGCAGATCTCTGTGTCCCCCCCCCTCATAGCTAGCAATCCAAAATAGTCCAGTTGCATCTTTAGCACCAAGGTTTATTCAGGTACATGCTCTCCCTCCTCTGTGAGGGCAGATCTGTGACCACAGTTCTGGTAACATAAGGTTCGGCCTAATATGCTAATGAGCTGCACTGTCATGGGGGTGGCCTAATATGCTAATGAGTTTCTGCTGTTGGGTGTGGCCTGTTATGCTAATGAGTTCCTGCTGGGCTTTTTCTACAAAAAGAGCCCTGGAAATGTATTTGTTAGTATAGCCAAGCTGCACAGTCAAGAAAATATGCAATCACAAGCAGTAAACTCTCAAGTCAGTATATTACAACTGAAAAAAGACTTCATATTATTCAAGCTTTTTCACATTCACATGCAATTTATACTAGAATAAGATACAGAACCCTGATCTAAATAATACTATCACCTTTTACAACTGACCAGCTAATCCAGCTGCACATATGTGCATGCATAAGATCGTGGGTTTACCCCTGGTTTGCTTGCACAGGAGAGATCTGTAGAAGTGTCTTGTCTCCTGGGAAACTAAAAGGAGAAAGACAGCAGAGGTACTGAAAGAGGAGGAGTCAGAGAGAAGCTTCTAGCATAGACAAAGAGAGGCATCACTCATATATACAATCTGGTTCTAGTGCAAAGGGAAATATGGCGCGCTCCAGTGCCCAGGCATGCTAAATTGCCTTTACTCCAGCACTGCTTCTAGGAGTTTGGAGCAGAGGAGATGAGGAGGGTACATGCACTGACTTGTTGGAACTGGTGTCTATTTCCCACACACTGAGCCATTTGATTTGGGGAACTTCATTAAATTAATGCATGGAGTATTTCTTAAAGATGCTAATCACGGTTACTTTTTACTAAGTTGCTGTAAAGAAGAGTTAACATCTGGGTTCTCCTCCTGTGCATGTAGCCTGTCCTGCATTATTAGAAGACTATCAATGCAACTGCTTTGAGATAAAAATGTAAAATTAGAAGATGAATAATGTGGTTGGTGTGACATCACTGCATAGACACGGACCATTAGAAAGAACAGTTTAAAGGTCCTTAAAACATCTCTGGAGTATTACAATGGCTATGGTCTTGAGCTGTTTGACAGTTATTGCAACCAAAAAAACAACCATCAATGCATAGCCAGTGGCAGAAGCCATTTTTCTTTCTCTTTTTGACACTCAGTCAGAGTCACGCTAATGCTTAAATGTAGAGAAGTATGTTTAAAAATGGCAGGAAAACTGATGGCAAGTGACTATTGTGAGGATCCTTTTCTCCCAAGAAGAGGCAAGGTGATCTGTGCTGATGTAAGAGCTGCTTTTAGCAAAGCCTTCTCCACACAGCCTTAATTATGAAAATTCTCTTGAGTTTTTCCTCCATCTGTTGTGAGCAGCACTGCAGGGTTTTTTTCTTAACCACACAGACAATTTGAGTTATCTCCAGCATCTTGAGCTGCCTTGATCTGGATGCCCAGAAGACTTTGCTGGTATGGTGCTCAGGGTCAATTGTTCCTTTAAACTACTTCTTTAGAGTCTATTCAAGATGACAAGTAAATCAATCTTTTCAGTTCAGGAACTGATGAAATTCTACATTTTATAAAGCATTGCCCTGATAGCATGAATGGAATAGATAGCTTTCAGACTTTCTCAGTGTCACTTTGTTCTATTGTAACAAGGCTTCTATAAAAATGTAGAATGCTAAACCACTGTGATGTTGTAAAGAATCCCATAAGTAGATCGTATGGGTGTGTAATGTTGTGATGTCACCCCTTTTACTACATTATCCAGACTTGGATGGGATCATACATGGGACTAACCAAGGAAGAGAGAGAAGCAGCAACATTGGGTAAAAAGCTGTACAGAAGCAAACATAATGGGTCAAGGGCATGGTGACAGGAGTCTGAGCTTATGAGCTTTGTGTCCCAGATGGAATTAAATTTGCTTTTCTGTAAATTGCTTCAAATGTACACAATTCTCTCAATGCTGCTGTGACAATATTCAATTCAATTCAATTTATTACGGGTCTATGTGACCGAAGTCTTGACCAGAAGAGAATACAAAAGGGGTAAAAAAGGTACATAAAATTGACATAAAATATGACAAAATACATAGTCACAATTAGTAAACATATAAAACCCAGGCATAGCCCAGAGAATAAAAACCTAACTACACTTGGGGCAGAGCCAACTAATTAAATCCTCCAAAATTGAAAAACGGTGTAGATGTTTGTAAAGGTGATAAAGTTTTCAATGTTTCTTGAGAACAGCAACCTTAGCCAGGAACTGCGCCACGTTAGCTGTTATCAGTCCATCGACATTTGAATCAGATAACAATACTGAAAGCACCCAGGGTTGCGGGGGAGGATTACAATATTAAGTAACTACTCACAGGTTTTTGCAAACATTTTTATCAGGTTTTAAACAGTCTACTCAATGATTTTTTTTCAGCTTTTCTGGGACACACATCCTCTCTTGCTCTCAGTTGACTTTACTCCTTTTGTAACATCACTACACAGCCAAATCTGTTGGCTCAGAAGTGCTGTGACACCAGTTTTTTTGCTTCATGAACCTTGATATAGGACTGACTTTCAGACATGGGACAGACTTGTAGAAGTCTTGGAGATGAACATTTTCATATGCATTTTCATGTGAATGAAAAATTCTCATTTGTGCGGTTCTCTTAAAAAATAGAAACAAATGGGAAAAGCCAGTGATTGAACAAATTAGATTTTTTCATTCTTTGCATTGATCTGAACACCCCTCTCTTTTGCCTCCTACCTGGAGTGTAGTGGGCTGGGGCTGGGCCTTATGGCACAGCCAACCAGGCTTGGCTGGCCAAACAGCTAAAAAGCAGGCAGAAAAATTTCCCTACCCATCCCTCCCCTGCTACCTCAGATCTAAATGTTGACAGCTACCTCAACCTGAAGTACAAGATGTGCAAATGATGGGAAAGGGGAGAGGAAGAATTGAAGGAGGAAGTGGCCAAGTTTGCAGATGACACAAAATTATTCAGGATGGTGAAACTAGGGCTGACCGTGAAGGGCTCCAAGAGGATCTCTGCAAATTGGGTGATTGTGCGACAATGGGGCAGAGGTAGTGCAGTGTTGCTAAGTGTAAGGTGATGCACATTGGGACAAAAAACACCCCCAACTTCAGGGAGACAAAATAACCCAACTAATGGGGTCTGAACTTGCTGAGACTGAGAGGGGAAAAGATCTTGGGGTCATAGGGGATAGTGTCAACCTGGTATGCTGCAGCAGTGAAAAAGGCAAATTCTGCATTAGAAATTGTTGGGAAAGGGATTGAATATAAAATGGCAGGAGCAGTGGCACAGAGGATTTATCCTCTGGTTAATGTCTGAACTGAACAGAGTTGCTGTCAGTTCTAGCCCGTGCTGGTGTGAGCTACCAGCCTTGTCCCCAGCTCGCCGTCTACCCAGTGGTTCAAAAGCTTCGGCGAGTAGATAAAATGGGTACCACTCCTTAGAGAGGGTGGGCACACTAAACCCCCATAGGGGAGGAGTTAGCTGGCGAATGGAATATCCAGCTCATAAGCTCGTAAGCCTGGGAAAAAGACCTCTTTGGCATCAAGAAGCCTGTAATGGGCCAATCTGGCCAGGCAGTGGCAGTGTGGCGCTACGACTCAAAAGCAGCCCAGGAAGAGCTAACATCAACAAGCCAAGCCGAAATGAATGCCCGGAACACGACTGAAGCCTACAGCTGAACAAAAATCCATGTCGGCTGCAAACGTTTGCGATTTAAAGAATTATATGTTGTCCTCCCTTACCCCTATCATTGTTAGTCCCTTGTGAAAACCTGTGTAACTGTAAATCGCCCAGAGCCAGCAGCTCTGCAGGATTGAGCGATCAATAAATCGTAAGGTGGTATTATTATTATTATTATTATTATTATTATTATTATTATTATTATTATTATTATTATTATTATTATTATTATTATTATTATTATTATTATTATTATTATTATTATTATTATTATTATTATTATTATTATTATTATTATTATTATTATATTCCTACTTTCAGTGGGAATTAATACAAATACATTTGGATGAACAGAATAACAAATGAAAATTAGTTTTTGAAAACAAAACAGAATTGCACATCCTGACTTACAGACCCTCCTTGAACTCTAATGATTAATACGGGGAATGGCCTATACAGCCATTTTTCAATTTCTTTCTTTTTTGAGTAACTAAAATTAATTAAAAACAGCCAATATATTTGATTAACCTTTTTAATTTTTAATTTTATGCATTTAAATTATTTATAGTTTACCTTTCTCATTGAGACTGAAGGCAGATTACAGAGTTGATAGAATGGGACATCCAATAACCAATGTAATAGGATTGGGATTGTGGAAATTAAAACCAAGTAAAAATCTGTAACCTGAAACAAAGCATAAGTATTAACATGACATATTAAACAATGTGGAAATTGTATAATATGATAGTACATACAGCAACAGATAGAACTTGCTATAGACAATAGTACAGTTCACAAGCTCTTTCCCTGTATTAAGCATTCTTCCTTAATAACTCCATTATAAAAAAGCCCTGTTGCCTTTGTAAAAATTCCCTCATGAATAATTCAGATTTGCATAGTTTGCGAAATGCCAGGAGACTGGAACTCTTCCTGACCTCATCAGGCAGGCCATTCCATAAGGTGGAGGCCACAATAGAGAATGCATATGTTTGGGCAGTTGTTGATCTTGCCCATTTGCAGGGTGGCACCTGCAGAAGGACCTGCTCAAATGAGTAAATGTCATGGTGGAGCACAAGGGAAAAGTTGGTCTTGCAGATGCGAGCCCATGAAAAACTGTGTATGTGACAGCCAGTACCTTGAATTGAACCCGGTAACTGATGGGCAGCTAATGAAGTGACTGCAGAATAGGGCTAAGATACATGTTCTGCCTAGCTCCAGATAATCACTGATCAGCATCATTCTGCAGAATCTGCACCAACTGGTCTCTCCAAGGACATTCTGTTCTTGTTGAAGCTGTAAGAGAAGAACACCGGACTAAGCAACTGCTAAATTTTAGGGCAAGCAGATTTGGTGTCATTATAACTTTTCAAAACATATATATGAAACATAGAGCACATTAAACGTTGTTGGAACTGGAACATTGATAAAAGCTAAGAAAGGAAAAAATAAACCAAACAAATCTAACCCAGTGACAACAATTATAAACAAGAACAAGGAATGGCACAGTATCAGCCTCACTTTCTTCAATTTTAAGATTACCATCTAGTGGACCTACTCACAGGCTAAAAGTCATTACAATACAATTCCCACATAAGATAACTTATAGAAAAAGGTGAAACTATTGTACTATAATACCTGACAGGAAGACTTTCAAATGCACTTCTCAAATTTCATAGCAGTTATAGATTTTCAGAATGTCTACATCATACTCACAGCCACCTACATAATATATATCAAGGCCAGCAGTTCAAGTCCCAACCTTGATTAGCATCAATACATGTCTGAACACAACTTCAATCAGCAGGAGGGTTCAAATTTGCTTTTTCTTTTTTGGGGGGGTTATATCGTTCCAGCTTTACAGATGTATTACTTCATGATACATTTACCTTTGAATGAAATTGTTGTTGTTGTTCAGTCGCACAGTCGAGTCCGACTCTTTGCGACCCCATGGATAAGCTCCCACCAGGCCCTCCTGTCTTCCGCCGTCCTCTGAAGTTTGCTCAATTTCATGTTCGTTGCATCTATGACACTGTCTAACCATTTCATCCTTTGCCATCCCCGTCTTCTTTGACCTTCAGTCTTTCCCAGCATCAGGGTCTTCTCCAGTGAGTGCTCCTTTCTCATTTGGTGGCCAAAGTATTTGAGCTTCAGTTTCATTATCTGGCCTTCCAGGGAACAGTCAGGGTTGATTTCTTTTAGGATTGACTGATTTGATCTTCTTGCAGTCCAAGGGACTCTCAAGAGTCTTCTCCAGCACCATAGTTCAAAAGAATCTATTCTTCGGCGCTTGGCGTTCCTTATAGTGCAACTCTCGCAGCCATACATGACTACATGATCTGGGATCCCAGGAACGTGAAGTCTGTCACTATTTCCACGACTTCCCCTTCTATTTGCCAAGGAGTGATTGGGCCGGATGCCATGATCTTAGGTTTTTTGATGTTGAGCTTCAAGCCTACTTTTGTGCTCCCCTCTTTTACCCTGAGCAAGAGGCTCTTTAGGTCCTCTTCACTTTCTGCCATTAGAGTGGTATCGTCTGCATATCTGAGGTTGTTGATCTTTTCCCCAGTAACCTTAATTCCCACTTGTGATTCATCTAGGCCAGCATTTCGCATGATGTACTCTGCATATATATTAAATAAGCAAGGTGACAATATACATCCTTGTCGTACTCCTTTTCCTATGCTAAACCAATCAGTTGTTCCATATCCGGTTCTAACTGTCACTTCTTGGCTCTTATACCTGTATAAATACCCATGCTTAAAGAAATTTTGGAAAGTTTTCAACAGAATTCCTTTACTTGGCTTTATGGCATAAAGAAACAAAGGAAAATATATGCCTTTTCTTACTTGTTTTATATAGATACCGGGGGGGGGGGAGGTTGTGTGTGTGTGTGTGGGGGGGTAATTTTCTACTTATATATTTTTGTCACGCCTTTCCTCCAAGGAGCTCACCATGACATATCTGGTTCTCCTCTCCTGAAAACAACTCTGTGAGGTAGGACCGACTGAGGGGAGATTTGAATGTGGATCTCCAGGTCCTACTCTGACACTCTAAATACTACACCACATTTTGTGTAAAAGAGGAACAAGAATGTGTTTATCTATTGAAAGTTAAAAGTTAAAAAAGAAGCAAAAATGGTAGGGTCCAGGCCTGAAGCATCATTTCTCTGTGCCTGATATAACTAATGGCATGATTCTCCCACATCACGACAATCTTTTCAATTGTGACAGAAAATATTCTGTTTCTGAAGTGACATAAATATACCATATCAGAGAGAAAAAGCCTGCAGACTGGCATGGTTCCCTTTAGACCCCCAAATCCCAGTAAAGTATGAAACACAAGTGCAGAACATGCAAGGACTTGCAGGGCCATATTACTTGTATACCCTTCCCCATATACTACTTCTTTCTCTTCTCCTGGCAGC
>NW_015177024.1:194450-208636 GCF_001447785.1 Gekko japonicus | reverse complement strand
CTTTTCTTCTTTCCACTCACCAACCATCTTTCTTTTATCTACCCATATCTCTTTTTTTTGCTTCATTTATAGCCCACCTTTCTTCCCAACAGAGACCCCAAGTGGTGTGCATAATTATCCTCTCTTCCATTTTACCCTCACAACAATGCTGTAAAATAGATTAAGCAGAGAGAGAGTGATTGGCCTTAGGTAACTCAGCAAGCTTCCATGGCAGATTTGAACTTAGATCTCCTAGATCTTAGTCTGATACTCTAACCACTTCACAACACTGGCTCCCAGCTTTCCCTCCTTCCCTGTCCCTGGCGACCTGTCTTCAGGAAAGTGTGGCCAGATTACCAAAGTCGTGCGGTAGCAGGTTGCTCAGGTGAGTTGTGTGGTAGCCGCTGCCAGATCTGGCCAACTCAGGCAAGTTGTGTGGAGGCTGCCACTGTACCCAGGTGAATTGTGTAGCATTTATCATATATTTATGAAAATATTTATATTCCGCCTTTCCTCTTGGTCCAAATTGTAGCCACCACCACACATGGGGGAGTTGTGCAACTTGCATGGTAACAAGTTGTCCAGTGTTTGATGCTGGCCCTGATGAAGCCTTCTTCCAGGGCAGGACAGAGGGGAGAAGGGGTAGGCTGGGTGGTCAAAATAGCCCTGGAAAGGGCTCTGCCCCCTACTCCGCCTTTTACTGATGGAAACCAAGGTTTGAAGTTTGGCAGTATTCTTGTGGTTCCCTCACAATTCCACAGTATCCACAGTTGGGCCATGCTGAGAATTAGATATATTGATGTTGTATCAAGCAACTGGCAAAATGATCAGGTAGTATTCTCAGTAAGACAGTCTAGACTCAGGTCAAATTGCCATCCTTTTACTTCCTGCTTACTCCTCCACTACACAACCTCTCTCAGCAGGCAGTTCTTCCAGCTCTGTTTGTAATCAGTACTATGTCTAAGAACACCACATTTCCATTTGCTTGTGATACTTTCATATCTATAAAACTTGTTTACCTAATAATACAAACTATTTACACATAAAGTTGCCTTATACTGAATTAGATCATTGGTCCTTCAAGGTGTCAGCGAGCTGCCATTCCTCTGGGACGTGTCCCTCTTCCCTCCCTCCCCGTGTTATTCTCTTCTGGTATGCAACTGTAACTGCCAAGCTTCTCCTACAGGTGGACGACGGAGTGTTATGTCTTCTTGCTTTGCTTAATTAGATTCCCGTGTGAACTACACTTGTGTTTATGGTATGGGCCGTTAGAGTTCTCAGGCTGCTTCGCGCCTCTTCTAATCAACTCCCTTGCGAGGGAATTGAGCCCATTGGGTTAACCAAGTTTGAAGTTCCTATATTATATTTCCCCTGTGTATTGTAGTCATTCTGGACAATTCTCTGTATGTTCATGATCAACCATGCTTTGGAAATAAATCTTACTTCTTTGGAACGTGGGTTTGTTCTCCTGCTTGGGAATCTGACACAAGGAAATTTCTGTCTAAGACTTGCAGAGTCTCTCCAGAGACTCAGGATCTTTCACATCACCTCTTTCTCTCCTCCTGAAAGCCCCTATACCCTCCCCCCTTTTCCTACTCATCCTTTGAATTGGAGATGTCAGGAATTGCATGTCAATCAGATGCTCTACCACTGAGCCACAGCCTCTCTCAATGTATATAGCTACATCTTTGTAATACGTAACATTCCCTTTGTGAGAAACAGCAGTACGGATAGAAAATTAATTCTGATTTTCAGAGTTTACATCATGAACTAATCCAGGCATAGAATGTTTGTGGAGAATTATCTCCATCCCAGACTTTCCTTGAACATATGTGAAACATAAAATATACTACTCCAATGTGGGGTGGTACAGAAGTTAATACTACCTGTGTAACAGATCACGAGTCATTCTTGGACACGTGTTCTCCCTTCTCTCTGCCTATCTTATAGCTAGAGTAACCCACATTATTTTAATTGTTCTTAAACAGTTTATGCACCAACATTAACCATGGCTAAAGGCAAATTCACTTTAATTAGTTTCAGAAAACAGTTTTCACCTAACTATGGCAGTTCTGTTAAAACAGAAAAGTAGCTACATTTTATGAGGTAACTTCCTAATTAAGCTTGTGAGGTAAATTCTGTAATGGTGTTGCAGCAGGAAGCTGTGAGCCAACATTATCCCAGTTTCTTGTTCCATGTTTTTCTGGTTTCCATATCAAGTTAGCTGGAGTCCTCATACTGTTTATTGTGTGAAGGATTAGAGGGGGGTTTCAGATCTTTGACAAAGTGAAAATAAATGGAGAAATCCTACCACTGGCTAGCATGTAGAGTTTCCATTCTGCATTAGAGTAAAAGAAATCAGTATCAGTTATGAAAATATCCTTAATAAACAGTTCCAATTTATGAAGCCTTGAATTTGCCCAATAATAATAGCCATATTTATTAATTAGATTCAAGATATAAACAGATAATATTCATCTTCAGAATTATTTGCTACCTTTTCTTGTGAGTATAAACCAGTTAGCTGGTTGCATAGTCCAAAAGTGTTGTCTAAAGATGAAATGCAGTGTGCCACTAGATGTTGCTCTAAGACAGCTTTAAGAAAAATAGAGGCCACTCCAAACAGAGCAAACTTTCACCAAGATTGAGTTTTAAGCATCATTTCATAGGTTAACTCAAGCTTGGAATAGGCTACACAAATATTATGGCCTGCTAGTTGAACATATTGTAGGCATACATAGGAGTCTCCTTATTTCCATCTGTTTGAATCCAATATTTATAAAAAACATATGTATGTGTGTGTTTTTTAGAAAAAGATACATCTATATATATTTTTAAATGTAGCCATATTTTTTATTTCATGGAACCATTTTTCTGGTTCTCCATAATGGTAACCCCCCCCCCCCCAAGTATTTCCCAAATCAGTCCCTTGGTCAGGTTGGTCATGTGAGACCCTTGCAAATGCCCTAGATCGTGAATAAAAAGGGACCTTTTAGACCATTGTATACATGACTCCCATTTTGGCAAGTAAATCTCAAAAAAAGAAGGGAGAGAAACACTTCACCAGAAAGTATCTGTTCTCTTAACCAAAATACTGCCTAGAAAATGAGTAATCAGTGTGAGAAAGGAAGACAGAAACTACTAAAAACCATTCACTTTGCATAATCCTAATGTGTGTTGTATTCATTTACCTAAATACCCAATTAAAGTTGCTTTTTACTCCAAATTGTGTTCTTCCCACTTGGCTGGTCCAGAGCAAACCTATCTTGAGAGATAAAATAGGTGAGGGGTTGCCCAAACTGGGACCAGAAGATGCTGCAAAATGAATACAGCTAGAATTTAGGACAGAAATGAGGGAATCTCTAACCAGGTTGCTATGGGGAAAGGGTAGTCAGGGCTGTCATAAGCAAATAATGGGGAAGCTAAGAAAAGGTAAATGGGAAAAAGGACATAGAAGGTTAATTTCAGAAAGGAGAGTGAAATAGGAGAGAAGAAATTATAATCTGCCTGAGGAAGGGTCCAGAAACTCCATGTTTTGGATAATGGAAGATGGTTCTGAAGGGGAGCCAACTACAAAAATGAAAGTCAGTGGAAGTCCTTCTTATGCATCTAAATTTATATGGGTGCTAATTGAGGAAATCTGAGATTGGTCTGATTTGCTGTAAAATTAGGATCTGTGCTGCCATTGAGCAGCAACTTTGGAACCCAGCTACACATTGGTGAATGTTGGGCTGTTTTCTGATTGGTGTTTTTTAGGATCTGGGGTGTCATCAGATGGAGTAACAAACATGGGGCAGCTGATTATCTAAGATGGATTTGATGGAGGGTGATTGATTTAGACAATATGGCATTTGTGACACAGATCTCCCAATAGTGGCCCAGAGATGGGCAAACAGTGCTTTCTGGATGTATGGTTGTGTCATCTGGGAATTTTGTTTGTAGAAGGATATTGAAGAAGTTTTTTTTTTTAATTACCCCACAAACCTGAGTCTTTATGTATGGCCAAAAGGGGTGAGGGGCTTCAGAGGATCAAAGAAGCCTTGCTGATATATTCCAGAGTATTCAGGTGATCATGCTGCTTCTTTCTGGGAGTGCCTTAAACAATTCAGTCTTTGATCAGGAAATTAATCCTTAATATCACACTAGATGCTTTCCTCTGCACTTAAGGCATCGTAAGGTGAAAAGACCTTGAGGACTATTCTTTCTGCATCTCTGGAATGAGAAGACCAAAGGATTTTGTTCTGTCTTCATTGGGGATGGCAGGCTTTTGTTTACTGTTGCTTTTATCAGCTATGGCTGTCCATTAGAAAGGATTAGAGAGATTCGTGTAACAATGGCTTCCAGGTTTGCAGCTTCATGTTCAGATAAACTAGACAGATTCTGGGTCTTATATAGCGAGGCTCTTCTTACAGTCACTATCCTATGAACACTTCCTTGGGAGTAAAGCCATTGAACCACCTGGATTTTAATTCTAAGACAACACACACAGAATGAGGCAGCACAACTTTTTTCCATCAGCTATTTACCTACTTCTGTTTGTTTCGATCATCCGTGTACATGTCCCATAGACTGGAGGAAAGAAAACACCCTCTTTTAAGATAGGCACCAGTATCCAAGTGACTTAGGCAGTCATCAGGTGAATATCACAATTTGGAAATGGTTTAAGCCACAGCCATATAACAAAAAGAGACACTCTGCTATCTGCTGTGGTGCTCAAACTGCTGTGCAATCACTTAGCATATTGTCCACTGCCAGATGCTGAATGTGGTCAACCTGTGACATCTCCCAATAGTGAGCACAGCAGACTTGAAAATCCATGGGGACAACAAAAAAAGAATAACTCCCCATGCAACACACCATCTCTTTTTCATGCATTATCTGGATTTGTTTCAGCAGCCTGATTTGTGAATCACAAGCACCACAGTGGTGACGCAGAGAGAGCCTTCTTTTCACGCTCCGGCTAAGCACAAATCTTTTTGAGGAGAAGCTGAATTGGTACAGGGCTGTGTCGTTGGCTCTAGTGTCAATAACAAAGCAACTTCCCATATGTCATTGTCAACCCCCAATTTATTCACTTAGTGCCTTTGTATCCCTTTGTATGTCATTGTCAAGAGAGGAGGATTGGGGGCGCAGCAAATGGGCACAATCCCACCGCAACATCTGGGAATCGTCACACACCTGTTCCCGATCCATCCCTTCAGAATGAAAATGCGATGCAAAAAAGAACCTACTAACTGGTAGGACTTACCTGAAGCACCCCAGCAAGTGCGGCCATGAGATCACCGGCATGCTCGTCTGCAGGAGCAATCGAGGCTCCCGGCTGAACTGCGCACGTGCACACATGCACAGTTCCGCTGCCTCGCTCTCCTTTCAGTGGCTCCCCCCCCCCTCTGATTGTGCCGGGGAGGAACTGCGCGGCGGCTCAGGGGATCTGTGTGATCCCGCCGCCTCGTGTCTCTTTTGGTGCGGCTGAAAAACTTCACTTTTGCCCTACCCCCCCCCCCCCCCGTGTGGCAGGGGTCTGAGTCTCTTAAGTCATAGTCCACCACTCTTAACTTCCTGAGCCCCCACCTTCCAATTATTTCATACTGGCCAGTATCCAGATACACATTCTGAAGATGTAAAGGCACTTAAGCTTTCGCCAGCAATTTCCCCCACCCATTGCAGACTGTGGCGCACTGCTTCTTTGGGGGGACCGTTTTCTCTTTAAAATTATACTCTGTGTAATAAACTGGGTAGTTTCTGCTGCCACCAGGAATTTTAAGAAATTCCAAATCTTCTCTCTCTTTCTGCTGCTGGTAATGTGACCCAGGGTCTGGGCTTTCAGAGATCTATGTGGCCCTGAGGAAGGATTGAACTGAATTCTGGGTTAAACTTAAACAAAATATGATTTATTGTTTAAGGAACAAAAAATAAGTCGCTGGTTAACTGTAACTATATTGGGAAAAAGGAACTGGTAAATAAACTGGCAAGGTATCACACACAGTCTTTTGACATTAAGATCCTACTCTGACAGGAATCTCTCTTTCACTTAGGCAGCCACACTGGCTTAGCTCTTTGTACTATTGGTTCTCTTTCTTTACTTTAGAGTCTCACAGACCCTTCTCATAGCTCCTTCACATTTAAACTCTTAAAGCCATATATACTGAACTCTGAACTCTTTAAGTTTCCACACAGAATATCACTCACTAAATGAATAACTCCCAAACTCTGACTCACTCACTGAATAATTAACTCCAACTGACTTCAAGATACACACACAGATTCAGTCCAAACAACTCCTCTCGCACTCTCCATCCTCCACCAATCACATGTCTCTCTCAATCACTCTACTCTACTAACACTGCACTCCAACCAAACATTTAAAGACACACACACACTAAAACAAGGAATCATTACATAGACCCTTAGCATTTTTCCTTCTACGCTGTTCCCCAAGGTCTGCAGACCCACCAGGACCAAAATTTCATGAGGCTCGGTGGGCTTCACCAGGAGGAGGGAAATCAGCAGGCATCACTACCCACTTCTTCATAGCAGGAATCACTACCCACTTCTTCAGCAAAGCCATCCTTACAGGATCTTCTCTGCCTGTTGTGTGATGTATTTGTTTACACTACAATACCTGCCTTGCATTATTTTGATGTTTGATCTTTTGCATACTAAAAAATGTAGTTGCTCTACAATATATTGCAAAGAATTCAAAAATATATCTCAATAGCTGCAGTGTGTGAAACAGCAATGCCTGGCACATTAGTGTTCATGCATGTCTATTAGAGACTATCTGTATCTATCAAATTTTTATGTTGCATCTCCTCCATGAAGCCAAGGGAAGAGTACATAATTCTCTCTTCCACCCTGAAGAATGACAACATGAAAAACAATAACAGGATGTTATTAAGACATCTGCAAGAGAAGAAAACAGGACAGTGATTTAGCAAGGGCTTAGAACATAAAATAGGGGCTTCTCTGGTAAATAGGTACAACTGGAATGGATGCTTTCAACCCCCCCTCCCCCAATAAGGCTGTGCTGTGTGTGAATTACTTGGCCTTTGCACAGTAAGGAAGGCACTACTGGGGATGTGTTGGGGAACATTGGTAGAATACCTGCTTAGCATGGAGAAGATCTCATGGGCATTACCAGTCAAAAGGATCTGTTAGTAGGGAATGTGAAAAACTTCTACCTGATACCCTAGCAAATAGGTATGCCAGTAGCACCCCCCAAGCCCATGATCTGTTGAGCAGCAGGAGACAAATGGGTGGGAGGGATGTCACAGCATCCCTGACACTCTAAGGATTTCCCTAATCTTTATGGTCTTTAGAGATTTGGGGAATTCCTAGAGTGTTGCAGCATTTGTCAGCCTGGGATGGGGGTCCCAGGCTTTGCCCCAAAGGCCCCTGAGTGTTGTAGTCACAGGAATGGCAACCCTACTATAGAGTCACTGCAAGAGTAGACCAGGCTTGCCAACAACCTGCCCCCATAGCATATGCATACTGCTACACTCACCTGCCCACAGCTGCTGCTGATTGCTGTGGGAGAAAAGGAGGGAGGAAAATGGCATGTGACCCTGGAAGTGAAGTTACTCAAAATGGTGCCTCTGCCAAGCATATGCCTACCATGTATCAAATACAGAAGAAAGGGACATAACTGCTCTTGGGGAATTCACTGGATACAGGCATATGCCCCAAAACATGTTAGAAAGTCCAACTGATGTGGAATAACAGGCATCAGTAAAGGTCATGTAAATCTACCTTCAGATATTGAACCGGGTGTATAACTGACATGGTGGATGTGCCCTTAAGCATACATGAATGAACAATGGCTGCATTTTTTTCTCTCCTTTGGGGCATGTGGCAATCTGAATCCAATGCAAAAGTGCCTTGCCGTCTCCTCTTCCCATCACAGAGCCAGCAGAAACTATATCACAGGTGCCAGGTTTTAAGGCTTGGACTGTCCTTTTTGCCTTTGCAAATAGGACCTAACATTGAGCGCAATGTGCACAACAACATCTTTAATTAATCTGAATAAACAGATCAAAGAGTGTCTCTTTGAAGAGGGTGAAGTGAAGGAATGGGAATAACATTTGCTTTTAGGTGAAAAGTCATTTCTCTTCACTGCTTATGAATGAATAGGTTTTTAAAAATATAATCCTTTCCACAAATTGTTGAGTTTTGCCTTTAGGACTTAAACAGATGTAAAAATACTTAACTGAGTTTTTGTCAGCTATGCTGCCATGATGGGGTTTTTTTTCCTTTCTCTTCCTCTGTGGGCCAGATGCTGCTTCTTTACTTTTGCTTCTGTACTGCTTGCTTATCAATGACTTTGCAGGTTGCTGGTGTAGTGTCTGGGATGCCTGGAACCGTGGGAGTGCTTTCGGTTCCCAGCTGTGGCCTCTAATGGGCTGGGGACCCTTCTCCCGCATGCAGGAGCCAGGCTAATTGGCTTATGGAAAGGGGGTGTGCATATGAATACCCTATATCCCATTATGCTTGTAGGAACGTTGCCATTCTTAACAGTGACTATGTTAATGCCTCTATAGCTCTGCAATAAAGTATAACCTTTCTGATAAGCGCGTACTCCGTTGTTGGCTGTGGAACCTGGCATTCTGTTAAGAATCATTCATTCTCTATCTACGTGCCTCTCTCAAACCCAAGCTGAGTGACGGAGAGGAGCACCTTGTTCCAGGTGAGGATGAGGGCCTTATCCCCTCGACGGGAGCTGAAACTCCTACGACCCATTAGGAGATACTGGTGACCACTACACCACCAGTGATGGTTCCCCTGAAGGGCACAGGGACCATACCAAAGATGACCTCAACCTATCTGTTCTTGACCCCCTCCGGGTCGCAGCACCCACCCCTACGTGGGTACTGGCCAAGCTCGGGGTGGGGCCATTTTAACCCAGATTCCATGGCAGAGACATATATGCTCACCCAGGGGCCCTGGAGGGACAGCCAGTTCAACCTGGGATTTTCCTCTGCAGTTGGTTACCCAGCATTCGGGGGGGCCTTAGAGCCACCGCCGGAAGCTTGGGTGATGGACCGGACCAAGGTGAGGAGTGGTCGCGTGTCCCCGGACAAGGAATTGACTCGTAGGCTCAAGGTGACAGTCCAGGAAAAGCGCCAACTACAATGGGAGTTGGAAGAAGTCATCCAGGTGATCCCACACTTGGTGGTACAAGCCATAAGGGCTGAGCAGGATACCCAACTGGCGGCGCCGGTAAATCCCCCAGCACCACTGGCTCCCCCACCCCCGCTGCGACCCGTGGAGGTGCCAGCACCAGGACTGGGTGAGGAGCCAGGACCAGGGCCACAGCCGGCCAGACCGAGGGGTCCCTTGCATCACCGGCCGAAAGACCTGATCCAAGCCATGTTCGACAGGGATCTGGAGGAGCTGTCATATTTCGTGGTTCGAGTGATGAAATTCGTGGAATGGTCGGGCCACCTGTTCCCGGATGACAGCAGCCGCGTAGACATGGTGGCAGCCCGTCTGTGGGGAGCAGTCACAGCTTGGTACATGGGGTTGCACAACGCAGGGGGCCCGGAGCTGGTGAATTTGGATGCTTTTATGTGGGCATTGCATGCCCAGTTCGAGGATCAGAATTCCAGGCCCAAAGCGAGAGAGTTCCTGCACACCCTGAAGCAGGGGAAGAGATTGGTGAGAGAATACTCCTTGGTGTCACGACAGGACCAGGGGGCGTGACGCAAGTAAGCCAAAGTCCAGGAACAGTCCGAGGTCAAGCCGAGAAAATCAGGTAGCAAGGTTCAAGCAGGTTTAAATCACAGTCCAGAAGCAAGGTCAGACATACCAAGGTTTCAAGTCCATAAATCACAATGATGCCAGAGGAGTCAGAGATGAACGAAGGTCAACGAAGCCGAGGGTCAAGAGCCGAGGATCAAGCCGATAAGAAGTCCACAAGGTCTGGAGCAGAGATGCAGGGATTCAGGTCCTGACAACAACAGTTGCCAGCACAAATGACTGCTGGCAACAGGCTTGCTTATATACAGTGCTAGCTAATCAACTCATTAGCTAGCCGGGAGCAAGGTCAGGATCCTGTCAATAGTCAGGGCTGAGAGATCTTCTGGCACGCATGCGTGCATTCTGCCTTCGCTCTCTCAGCTGCTGTCTCCTTACATTCCTGAGCCTGGTTACAGGTGGGGGCGAGTCTGATGAACTACTGGGCTGCAGCAGAGACTGATCCCTTGCAGGTGTTCCCTGAGAGGCTTGATCCTCCTCACCACTTAGGTAGCTTTCAGCTACAGGATCCAGTCTTTGCCTTTCTGCTGCAGTACTGTCCTCAGGAGCCTGTAAGTCCACAGGCTCCTGGCTGGCAGGTGCCTCCTCAGGGGCATCAGCAAGGGCAGGCATGACACTTGGAATTTAAGTTGCACATGGCCAAAATCCAAAATTGGCCGGATCAAGTGCTACCAGAATTGTACCATGTGGGGCTGAATCCCGAGATACGGGAGATGGTGTTACGGGCCATGGACCTGATATCCCTCCCGGCCTGGATGCAAGAAGCGGAGAGTGCGGAGACTCGCTTGAATACCCTCCGCCTAGAAATCGCGACAGCGGGAGGTAAGCCTACCCCACCTAAGCAGAAGGCGAAACTGACGTGGGTGGCCAACGCTACTCAAGAGCAACGGATGAGACAAGGGCTGTGCCTAAAGTGTGGGGAGTGGGGCCATTTCGTGCTGGATTGTGGTGGATTGGGCCCAGGGAAGCAGGAGCAAGCTGATCCTGCAAAAGCACGCCCCATCACCCGGCAAGGAAACCGGCGGGGAAGCCGAGATTTGCCAAGGCTCTGCAAGCCACCCCTGATGAAATCAAAGAAGAATCCAGTGAAGAGGACTCCGAGCCGGCAGAAAAAGGCCAGGTCCTGCTGTAAGAGGTGTGGAGCAGCAGGGCCTGATCCCAGAGGCACCAAAAGCGGTGAAGAGCTTTCCCCCCTTGTTTTTCATGACTGTGACGATTATTAACCCGGCCTTTGGAACTCACATCCGTGTGAGGGTCCTAATTGACTCGGGGTGTGGGATAGACCTCATCAACCCTTCATTGGTAATGGGGTTGGAGGCAGGGGTGGTGAAGCTACCCGATCCTTTGATTTTCACCCTTTAACATACCCCTCGGGCAGTTCAAATACCGGATGATGCCGTTCGGACTCCAGGGGGCTCTGGGGGTCTTCATGAACCTGATTAATGAGGTGCTGCACAAGCATTTATTCAAGGGGGCTCTTGTTTACCTAGATGATATCTTGCTATACTCCCCCAAGCTCCCCTCTCACGTGAAATTGGTGAGGGAGGTACTAACCACAAACTGTTTGTGAAACGTTCCAAATGCGAGTTCCATAAATCACACATTGACTTTTACGGGTATCGGATATCAAATAAGGGTCTGGAAATGGACCTGGGGAAGGTCCAGGATGTGCTGGGGTGGGAAGCCCCACGCACCCGTCACCAACTACAGGCCTTTCTCGGATTTGCGAATTTTTACAGAAATTTCCTGGCCAACTTTGCCCAGATCAGTTTGCCCCTCAATGACTTATTAAAGACTATGGGGAAAGGTCCAGAGGCGACCAAGCCGGGGGCTGCATTGGTTTGGAGCAAAGAGTGCCAAGAGACTTTCGACTGCCTCAAATCCCTGTTTACCTCAGAGCCCGTATTAGCCCACCCCAATGAAATTAAAAAAATTATCGTTCAAACCGACGCATCAGACGTGGCCATGGGGGCCGCGATCCTCCAGAAGGGAGAGGATGGGTTGTTACACCCCTTGGCCTACTTGTTGAGAAAGTTCAATGACACGGAATGTAATTGGTCGGTTTGGGAGAAAGAGGCGGGGGCAATCCGACTGGCACTGGCCACCTGGAGACATTGGTTGGAGGGAGCGCGGGTCCCCTTTGAGGTATGGACTGACCACAAGAACTTGGAAATGCTAAAAATGCCTAGAAACCTCAATGCGAAGCAGCTTAGGTGGGCTGATTTCTTTTCCAAGTTTCAGTTTACTCTTCACCATTTTCCTGGCTCTGCGAACTCTCTCGCTGATGCCCTGTCCCACCTACCCCAACATGCCAGCCAACAGGAGATTATTTTGAATTTGGTATTTACGCCTTACCACCTGGGCGGGGCAGTGACTATGCACAGCCGAGCTACCCCCGCTGCCTTCCCCTCTCCATCATCGAAACCAGATATCCCCCCATTGGAGGAAAAGGGGGGAGTCTTGGCACAGCAAATCTGCCTCCGCCTTCACGGAGGGCGACAAGGCAGTGATAGACGCTGAAGGGAATTTCAAACTGAGATCTGACGGCTGCTGGTACCGTGGCCACAAACTGTTTGTGCCCCTCTCCCTCAGGGGGGAAGTTTTGCAAGCTGTGCATGGTTCTAAGTTATCAGGACATTCTGGCTTCGTGAAGTCCCTGCAGCTTCTGCAGCGACAATTCTGGTGGCCGCAAATGCAGGATTTGTCTTCATTTGTCAAGTCATGCCAAGTCTGTGCCATGAGTAAACCCCAGCCAGGGAAACCCCCAGGCTTGCTGCAACCACACCCGACTCCTAGCAGGCTTTGGGAGGTGATTTCCATGGACTTTATTACGGACCTACCTCCCAGTAAATCTATGACTTTCATTTGGGTGGTTGTGCACTTATTCTCTATACAGGCCCACTTTGTCCCGTTTATGTCCCTGCCTATGGCGAAGGCCCTGGCCAAAGCCTTCATGTTGCATATGCTCCCGTCCAAGGGGATATCCGACAGGGAGGCCCAATTTGTCTCCCGGTTTTGGGGGGAGCTTCTGAAACTCATGTGGGTTGAATGGGCCATGAGCAGTGCTTACCACCCAGAGACTGATGGACAAACGGACCAGGTTAATCAGATGTTGGAACAGTATCTTCGCTGTTTCACCAATTATCAACAAGATGATTGGGTGGACTTGCTACCCCTAGCTGAATTTTGTTACAACAACACTTGCCACTCATCCACTGTTATATGGCTACGGCAGTCCCCCAGTGCCCTTTTTGGAGGGGCAAAGTGACTTGGGGTCAGAGGATGCTGCTCACTGGTGCCAACGTTTGAAAGACTCGTGGCCCTTCCTTTGTAAAACATTGAATGCGGCTAAGGAGACTTACAAGACTCAGGCTGACAAGAGAAGGGTGGAGGGTTGGGCTCTGCAGCCTGGAGATTCGGTGTATGTGTCAACTGAAAACATTAAAGTATTGCGTCCTAGTCAGAAACTGGGTTGGAAATACCTTGGTCCCTTCAAGGTGAAAAGAGTGATTGTAAATATATTTTTATTAGGTTTCATTTTTATAACAATATAAAAATATAAAACAAAGTTTAAACTTTTTCAAACACATAAAACACAACAAACATAACTTTAGGCAACCATTAAGTTATAGAGAAACAATAACATAAAAAGAGTGATTAATGATGTGGCAGTGGATCTAGATCTTCCTAAGAACTTCCTAAAAAAACTGACAGTTTTATTCTAAAATGTTCAGAAATGTATTTAGCCATTCACATTCTGCAGATTGTGATAGGACCTTGGTGCCCTTCTGGAAAATACTTTGTTTATTTAACAGTTTGGCCATTTTTTAAACTTTAGGAATATAAGAACATAAGAGAAGCCAATGTTGGATCAGGCCAGTAGCCCATCCAGTCCAACACTCTGTCACACAGTGGCCAAAAATACCCGGTGCCATCAGGGGGTCCACCAGTATGGCCAGGACACTAGAAGTCCTCTCACTGTTGCCCCCTTCAAGCACCAAGAATACAGAGCCTCACTTGCCCCAGACTGAGAGTTCCCAGTGGCTAATAGCCACAGATGGACCTCTGCTCCACATGTTTATCTAATTCCCTCTTGAAGCCTTCCATGCTTGTAGCCACTACCACCTCCTGTGGCAGTGAATCCCACGTGTTCATCACTCTTTGGGTGAAGAAGGACTTCCTTTTATCTATTCTAACGCGACCGCTCAGCAATTTCATGGAGTGCCTTGAATACGAGTCCTTGTATTGTGAGAAAGGGAGAAAAGGACTTCTTTCTCAACTTGCTCTATGCCATGCATAATCTTGAAAACCTCGATCATGTGACCCTTCAGCCATCGTTTCTCCAAGCGAAAGAGCCCCAAGCGTTTTAACCTTTCTTCCTAGGGAAAGTGTTCCAACCCTTTTATCATTCTAGTTGCCCTTTTCTGCACTTTTCCCAATGCTATCATATCCTT
>NW_015177024.1:170387-194313 GCF_001447785.1 Gekko japonicus | reverse complement strand
ATTTCTTTGTACCTCTCATTTCCATGGTTAGTTTGTCTATTTCCGCCGCTTCTAATAGTTTATTAATATATTCTTGTTTAGTTGGTGTTTCTTGAGTCCTCCAATATTTGGCATGTAATATCCTTGCCGCCGTTGACATGTATACAATCAGGTATCTATCTGTTTCCTCAAATTCTTTCGGGAAGATATTTAACAAAAGCAATTCTGGAGTAAAGGGGATATTACATCTTACTATTTTTTCTATCATACAATGTACCCATTTCCAAAAATTTTTGGAGACATCACATAACCACCACATATGGTAAAATGTGCCTACCTTATTTTTGCACTTCCAACATTTATCTGAACAATTACTACTTTGCTTTGCTAACCTATCTGGAGTAACATACCATCTATAAAACATCTTATCCATATTTTCTTTATAGGCAACAGCATTAGTCATATTAACATTTTTCATCCATATTTGCTCCCAATCTTCTAAATTCACAGTATAACCTAAATTCTGAATCCATGCAATCATATTTTTCTTAATAATCTCATCTATCATTATATCCTGTAAAAAGATCATATAAGTTTTCTTTAAAATTTTCCCCCCTGTATACATTAAAACATTTTCTAATTCTGTTATTTTATTATTAAAACCCAGTTTCTTATCTTTAAGGTATGTTGACTCCAGTTGTGCCTTCTGTCACCAAGTTAAATGTTCTGGAATCTTATCTTTTTTATCCAACATGTCCTGATATCTTAGTGGGTCTTCTTCTGCGTACACCGTAGGCAAGGTAAATGCTTCCAAAGGTGCAATCAATCTTGATCTTTTTATATAAAAGTTTTTGTGTATTGAGTCCCTGACTTTCCATAATGAAGCCCTCAACCAATGTTGCTTAAAGTATTTTTGAGAAGTGGTCTTTTCGTACCACAAAAACGCATTCCAACCCATCAGTAAATCATGTCCTTCTAGTTTTAGTAGTCTTTAATCCAAGTCAATGCCGCGGCTCTATAGTACAACATCCAATTCGGAACTGCAAATTCTCCTCTTTCCTTCGCCTCTTGTAGCATCTTTAATCTTATGCATGTTTTCTTCCCTTGCCAGATAAACCTTGTTGTAATTTTATCCAGCTCTTTAAACAGCCCTTGGTTTTGTAAAATTGGTATATTTTGAAATAAGAACATCCATCTGGGTAAAATATTCATTTTCATAATAGCCATTCTTCCCATCATAGATAGTTTTAAATCTTTCCATTTTTCCAGATCTTGTTTAGTTTTTTGAAATAGTTCTTTGTAATTATCTTCATACAATGAGCTACATTTGTTAGTCACTATTATTCCCAGGTATTTCGCTTACTTAACTATCTGACAATCAGTAATTTCCTGCAATCTTTGCTTTGTTCTTTCATCCATATTCTTTGTTATTATTTTGGTCTTATCCGTATTTATCTTAAAACCCGCTAGTTCTCCAAATTCTTTAATTTTCTTTATCAGAATCTTTGCTGTTTCCATTGGATTCTCTAAAATGTATGCCACATCATCTGCAAATGCTAAGAGTTTAAATTGTTCTTTCTTTACGTGCAGACCTCTTATTCTATTTTCTTTTCTAATAGTTTTGTTTAATACTTCTAACACCATAATGAATAGCGATGGAGATAATGGGCATCCTTGTCTTGTGCCTTTCTGTATTTCAATATAGTTCGTTAGTTCTCCGTTTACAATCACTTTTGCCTTTTGTTCTTTGTATATTGAATGGATCATCTTGGTAAAGTTTTCTCCCATCTCTAGCATCTGAAGCACTTCTGTCATGAACAGCCAGTTAACATTGTCAAATGCCTTCTCTGCATCCAAGAATATTATAGCCATCTGTTGTTCACAATGGGCTTCATAGTACTCTAAGACATTCATCAAGATTCTCAAGTTGTTTTTCATTTGTCTTTCGGAATCTCGATTGATCTAAATTTATAATCTCCACCATAATTTTTTTGAGCCTCTGTGCCAATATGGAGGCGAATATTTTATAGTCGACATTCAATAAAGATATTGGTCTATAGTTTTTCATCTCTTTTTCATCTTTGTTTTGTTTATGTATCAATGAAATATATGCCTCCTTCCATGAATCCGGTACCTCTCCTTGTTCTCTTGCTAGGTTACAAATATCTTTAAAGGTCAAAGCCAATTGTTCTTCAAAGATTACATATAATTCAATTGGAAGTCCATCTGGTCCCGGTGATTTGCCTCTATTCTGTCTCTTAATTGCCTCTACCACTTCCATCATTTTAACCTGTTGATTTAGAATTTTTCTTTGAGTTTCTGTTATTTTTGGGAGTTTTCAAGTAATCTTTGACATTTCTTTTATCTACCGCTATATAGATTTATAGTATTCTTCCATTGCTTTTTTAATTTCTTCCTTTCTGTATATTTCCTTCCCTTTCTTCTTCAGAACATTGATGAATGTTTTTTCTCTTTGCTGATTAATTTTATAAGCCAACCATCTTGTAGGTTTATTTGCGTTTTCAAAGTAATTTCGTTTAGCAAAAAACAGCTTCTTTGCAAGTTCTTCTTTTAGTAAACAATTCATTTGATGTTGTAATATTTTAAGTATTTTACTCTCTCCTTCTTTATCTACTTTAAGCATCATTATCTCTTCCTTTTGTTTTATTCTTTTCTGCAAATCCTCATAGTCTTTTCTCCTTTGCTTGTTGATTTTAGATGCTTTTTGTATTAACATGCCTCTTGCGAATGCTTTCATTGTGTCCCAGATAACTTTCAAAGATGTTTCTTGTTTTTTATTTTCGATAAAAATTGTTTCAATTCTTCTCTCATTTTCATCACAAACTTGTCATTTCTCAATAGCCTTGTATTCATGGTCCATCTGGTTCTATTTCTTGTAGTTTGAAGTTCCATATACACCGGTTTATGGTCCGCAAATATTCCTGCCTGTATCTCTGCCTCCTTCAGATCTTTTACTAATAATGTCGATAATGGCTATTTGTGAATGGATACATTTCCAGACAGACTAGCTCTGCTCAATTAAAATGTTTACACTTCAAAGCTACAGGGGGCAGAATTTTCCAGCCTTGGAAACACCAACAACAGCCCTCCAAAGCTTAACAGGCACTGCTGGCTGCAAATTGTTGGAGGTGAAAGACTTTGTACTGTATCTTAGCCTCAGACTTCAGAAGGGGTCTATAAGAGAGTCAGAGAAATAGATAAGCCAAGACACTGATCATCCTTCCCTTCCGCTACTTTGATACTATCCTTTTGATGTGTAGATTGCTATTCTCAGGGGATCTTCCTTCCTTCCAGTCTGACACCTTCTCTCCACACTGTGCTTCTCTTCTCCATCTTGGTGCCCTGAAGGCAAGACCTGATTCCTGCATCTCTAGCTATCCTAGTTAGACTAGATTAGAATCCTATCTCTACTCTATCCTGTCTAGAATGGAGTTCCTTATACTAAAGGACTCATATTAGTTTTGCAAAGATAAAGAGGCTCCTGTTTCATCTGAGAAGCAACTGTAACCTATGTAAAACACAAAGCACATGCCTAGAAAATTCTGCTTAATTACCTTTTAGCAACACTGAGGTACAGATATTTTTAAAATTTTCTACCCATCTGTGGTAACACCTTTTCTTTCAATCTTGAAATTGGTACCTGAAGCCTACAATTTTCTTTCCAATATTTTTTGTGTTCTAAAACCCCACCTAGAGAGATATCTTAAAACCAGAAGGTTTAGATCTCCGGTGTTGCTAATCAGAGCATATTCAAACTATTTAAAGATACAATATCAAAGAAAGCTTCATATACACTTTAACCCATAAGGTACCTGCACTACTAATTTATAAGAAACAAGAATAATCATTACGCATGTTAAGACCAGTTGGATACAGTCCCTGTAAAAAAAAAATTACATTCATTTCTCAGTTGAAGCTCGTTGAAGCTCTTTTGGGAAACAGGAAAAAGAAGGTCGACACGCTCCATCAGAACAGAACATCAATCATACGGCTGTGCCTTTTATTAGGCAATGTGGGATTTAAACTGTAGGACTTTATTCTGGAATTGTGTGCCTAGGCACAAGATATTGGATTGTTTATATAGTGTTCTTAAACCTACGTTGCTTTGGTGTTCCACTTCCTGAGACTGTGTCTCCTTATAAAGTTTTTGTATGAAGAAAACTATGTAGAAAGATGTTTTTTGAATAATAACTTCTGTTTTGTACAGCACTTGGATTGGGTACTTTATAATGAGCTATTATAGGTGCTGGTCTATTTGTGGTTCCAGTTGTTAAGTATGCAACAGTAAGAACACTCTTAAGTGTTGCAGCAAGCAAAGAGAAAATGTCATCTGATTTGATTTGATTTATTAAAGTTCTACCCTGCCAGCCAAGGCCAGCTCAGAGCAGCTTACAAAACAACATAACATCATTTGGTGGTGATGCTCACCTGCAACCTCTCTGCCAAGGCCATGACCCATGGGAGAACAGCCCTCTCTTCTGCTCTTCTGCTCCACCAAATACGCAATCATGGCATAGGTGGAGCTGCTCATTCCCTCCCCCCTTGAGCCCGCAGACAGGCAGACTTGATGCTGTGCGAGAAGTGGGTGGCCAGGCTCTGGCAGCCCTTGAGCTAAGACCGCATCTTGAAAGGGCAGCATCCTGGGTGGCTTTGACAGTGCCCCCAGCCCCAGAGCATCCTTCACCACCAGATGAAGTGTGTGTACCAGACAGACAATGCCCTTGAGGCACATAGCCTTCACTGCTGCCAGCATGTTGGCAATGGCATCCATGACCATGTAGCCACAGGCAATGTTGCCCACTCCCTCAGGCTACTCTATATCACATGACGGCAATGTTTTGCACCATGTGGTCTGCATCCATCCCCTGCACATGGAGCAGAACTACTTCAAAGCCCGGTGGCACGGCTGTCCCCTCCTGTGTCTGGCCCATGCCCCAACAGTTCTGCTAGACATCTGCCATGAAATGCATGATTCTGCCTTGTGCTCTGGAGATCTGAACTTTGACTATCTCCACTACAGCCAGTGAAACGCTAGGTCCTCCATGAGGGATAATTGTTGGCCATCCACAGCAATCATCTCTCCAACAATGAGGTGAATGACTGCTTCCTGGGCCCTCCACATAGCCCTTTTGACCTCTTGGAGGGAGGCCCACCTTGATGTCCCACCCACAGCAGCCTGAGTGCAGGGAGCCTTTCTTGGAGGAGCCTCCTTCTCCCCCTCTGCTTCTCCCTGCTAAGAGGGACTGGGTCACTTCTTCCTCCCACTGGCTACCACCCTTTCCTCTTGTGGCAACATAGTTGGGTGCACCTTTTTCAGGTTCCTGTGAAGGACAAGTGTTGGGGGATTGTGTCCCTCTGGACATGGGTATGACACACCTGGAGCCCTGCCACACATGGGTCACTGGGGAGGGTCCAGAAATGTTTCCAAACTGTGTGCTTCTGCCCCCCCCCATCACTGCTGTCAGAGTCCTCCAATCCAAAGAATGTTAGCAACTGCTGGCATCTCTGGGCAGTGCTAACAACTATTTTGCCTCTGTGGAGAGCCCCAAGGACAGAGAAGGAGGCTCCATGAACCCATGTGATGCCCTGCAATGTACTTTCAATGTGAGCTCTATAAGGAAGAAAGGCAGTTAATTTTTTAAATAAATGAATAAAATAAACAAATGTGTGTAGGTTTATAGGCTGCCAGTGCCACTAGGTGCTTGACTTTGAAGGATTTAGATGGGTGCTTAACACTGTTTAGGATTGCAATGTGCCTGCTTACTTTACTCCCTCTTGAATGCAGTAAGGTATTTTGTTGTTGTTGTTGCCATCAAGTAGCAGCTGACTTATGGCAACCCGGTAGGGTTTTCAAGGCAAGAGATGCTTGTGGTTTGCTATTGTCTGACTCTGTGTAGCAACAAGAAAGCCAGTTTGGTGTAGTGATTAAGTGCATGGACTCTAATCTGGGAGAACCAGGTTTGATTCCCCACTCCTCCACTTGCACCTGCTGGATGACCTTGGGCAAGCCATAGTTCAGGCACAGCTGTTCTTGAAAAAGAGCAGTTTCTGTCAGAGCTCTCTCAGCCCCACCTACCTCACAGGGTGTCTGTTGTGGGGAGGGGAAGGGAAAGGAGTTTGTAAGCTGCTCTGAGACTCCTTTGGGTAAATCCAATCTCCTCCTCCTCCTCCTTCTTCTGTGGTCTCTTCCAAATACTAACCAAGGCCAGCCCTGCTTAGCTTCTGAGATCTGACGAGATCAGGCTAGCTTAAGGCATTACTGTTAAATAAATATGTAAGGAGTGATCTGCACATTAAATTCCACTCTAAAAAGACAACATAATGTTATCATCCTATCTCACCATTTTCTCTCTGTAAGGCTGTCTGTACATGAGTGTGCCAATGCACGCACATGGTCTATGTGCTATGGAGAAGTATAAGCTAATAATGATGTCAACCTCTACACTCATTTATGAACTATGGCACACAATAGAAAACTCCAGGCCTGCTCCTGATATTGTAATTTACTGGAAGTGCTTACTTCTCTCCTTTGTGCATTTGATGCTTTAACAAAAGCACCAAGAAATCAATTAATTAGGCTACCCTTTTAGGCAACAATGGAAGCAGGAGCTCAATGGCACTCTGCTCATCCCCTTGTCTTGGGCAACTCAGTAGGTGGCTTGTGCTTCCCTTTCACGAAAAGCATAATCACCCAGTCAGTATTGTCATGTTGCTGATGGAGGGAGGGATTCTATTGTTGAACTCTTCCTAGGCTTCTTGTGCCAAGTATTGCCTGGTTAATTTAACTGTTTTCAGTGGCAACAATGTCAAGCCTGTAGGAGAGTGCTGCCATTTGAGCTGTGACTGTATATCAATGGCCAGGTCATTGTCTTCAGTACAAATACAAGCTTCTGTTTGAAGAGCTGGGTTTCATGCTTGCAAAAAGAGTCAATTTTGCCTGCTTCCGATCAGAGAATACATGGCTTTTACTGCTTCTGTAAGATGGCTGCAAGCCTCATTATTTAAACAGAGCACGCTCATGTTGCATTTACCATTTTAAAAAACTGAATGCCACCATTGGGGAATTTTGTGAAGTGGAATCCCTCTGTCTCCCATCCGCACCAACTTCCTGTGTTCTTTGAGAAGCTCAGGTTGTGCATGGAATGGTAAACAAAGGCCCTTGAGTGCATATTTACATAATAGACTAAAGCAGCTCTTAACTTCCAGTTTCACAGTTCAGTGGTGCTCACTTTTCAGAGGTCACAAGTATAGGGAGAAGCTTAAACAAACACATACACAGAGTGGAAATTATTTGCTTTAATTTTTTCAGCAGCTCCCCCCCCCCAATAATGTAATTTGGCCTTTCACCGCAAACTGGGAGTAGAACAGGAGATTATGCTTGACATAGTGCTGCTGCCAAAATGCCCCATGCCCTGTCCCTCTTCCCGTTCTCCCTGTTATGTTTAAAGATTCTTACCCAGGTTGTGACATCACCATTACCACCACTTTATATTGCCACTGGTCTGAGAAGTGAAGGGGAAGCTTTGGTGCCTGTCAGCAGGCACGTTTTCAGCCTGTAGCTTCCACAGCACTCTTCATAGGTCTTGGTCTCCATATGCTATGTCTTAAATTTTTGGTCCCTCTGAAAAACCCAAGTTACATTCCAGAACTGCATTATTTGGAGCTTTAAATCAAATGAAAGCATGCACTGCTTCCCACAAGCCAAGGACCATCAGCATTACAGCAGGAAACTTTCAACAGCACACTCCTTAAGAATGGGCACAGCACACACACATAGGTGCACACCTAGATATACACTTAGTAATTGCACGTTAGTGTGGTGACACTTCATGGTAATAACAGGCTAAATCAGATGTTGAATACCTTTATTTTTATGCCACCTGTGAAGGAAAATGAACTAAATTAACTTTAGTAACTCTTCCATGTATGTTTCAGAAATGATTTAATCTTTGGTCTGTACATTTTATCCCATTTTCCTCCAAAAACCCCAGAATGATACAGATGGTTCTCCCTATAGATTTATCCTCATGACAACCCTATGTAGTAGCCTGAGAGGGAATTACTGACTTGATAACAGTCATGGCTGAGTGGAGATCCGACCCCCAGTCACTCAGGTCCTATCTAACATTCTAACCACTATATCACACTGGCTGTCTGGTGCCAGGGACTAGACATGAGGCCACATCTGATGCTGAAATTGTCTTCTTTTCTCACAGCAGCCCATCCTTACACTTCTCCAGTGCCTTTTTGTGTATTATACTAGTCAACATGGTTATTCTTTACTCAAGAGCAGGAAAGTAATTCCTGGATTCTTCTGCTGTTGCAACTGCATGGCTCATTCTTCTCTGGGAAGGCTGTGTGAGGGTGAGTGGGATCAGTGAGAAATATCTGCAGCCTTCCTAGACAAGTTCTTCAATGGCCTCAGAGGAGAAAGGAGGCACCATGGCTGCAACAGGAAAAGCCGCGTCGGTAAGGTTGGTCCCTCTGGAAGTCCGCTATGAAAATGTTTATGCTTCCACACTTCCTCTCTATCTCTGCATGTGGGCAGCTACTACTCCAAGGGCACTTCTTAGGTCTTAAAACAGGTTGGTGCACTTACTGCTCACAGAAACCACAGAATCAATAAAATACGAAGTGAGCACAATCGCAGAGCTCTACACCAGCTTGGTAGTTGCCTCCTGACACTGGTATTCAGAGATTTGCTGATTCTGATTATAGAAGTTCCTTTCGTCATCATAGCTAGTAGCCACAGATGGACTCTGAACCTGTAAATCCCCTTTTAAAGCCATCTGTGCTTATGCTCATCACTGTGCCCACTGGGAGTGAATGCCACAATTTAATCATTTGTTGAGTAAAGAATTAGTTCCATTTTTTTCTGCCCTAACGCTGTGGTCACACACATTAAATAATCCACTTTCTATCTACTTTCAGTGCACTGTCTGCACTGGCAAAATCCAGTTTGAAAGTGCATTGAAGAAGAAGGAAGAAGAAATTGGATTTATACCCCACCCTTCACTAACCAAGGGAGTCTCAGAGCAGCTTAGAAACGCCTTTCCCTTCCCCTCCCCACAACAGACACCCTGTGAGGTAGGTGGGGCTGAGAGAGCTCTAACAGAACTGTTCTTTTTCAAGAACAGCTGTGCCAGAAGTATGGCTTGCCCAAGGTCATCCAGCAGGTGCAAGTGGAGGAGTGGGGAATCAAACCTGGTTCTCCCAGATTAGAGTCTGCGCACTTAACCACTACACCAAACTGGCTACACCAATCAATTGAAAGTTGATTGAAAGCAGATTATTTAGTTTGTGTGACCACAGCCTAAACATATTGCCCATCAACTTCATTTATCCTACTCCAGCTCATCCAATGGAAAGGGGCCATATCTCAGTCATAGATCACATGCAATACATGCAGAAGGGTCATTCTGTATTATTTTCAGTTAAAAGGAACTTAAGTAGGGATTGCCATCATTTTTCTAGCAGAGTTTCCTATACCTTTAACAGTTGTAAGGCAGAAGGAAATTTAGTTAGGGAGTATTTTACACCTGTATGGGAAATATATCTGCCATTGGCTTTTTATTTGTATGTTGGCATAAGGGCACAGTCAAAGAATGCATCTTAAACCACTGCAGTAATAGTTAACATAAAAAGAGAGCTAAATGTTCATGCTAGTTGAAGTACTGGGAAAGCCTAGTGAGCTCCTCACAGTCATAGGTGCCTCCTAGTAGTCAGGAAGTCAGTAAAGTGAAACTGCCCCTTGACTGAAGTTTATGGATGTCAGTAATGGACAACAGGCTAATTTTGTGCAAGGGAGTATGCCTCACATTGTTCACAGTTAGCAGATAGTCAAGCAGTTATCACCTCATCACATTCAAAGCTCCTTTATGGCACTGCCTGCCCCTTTCTTCTCAAGCCAAGTAAATCCTTCATGTTATACAGAACTGCAGCTAAGTGCACATATCAAAGAACATCTGTAGACTACAAAAATAACCTTTCAAAGTAAACAATTTTGTCATAAAGGCAAGTTTTAAAATGAGAATAAAACAGTAAATAATTTATTTTTTTCAAGAAAACCCTCACTTCACTGAATAAAACATTGATATGGAAAACAACATCTCAGCAGCCTCATAGCCAGAACATTTCCATTAGTGCTGCAGCAAAGTACAAACATAACAGTAACTTTGGGCAATTTCAGAGTACACTAACTTCAGGTATGATTTAAGAGTTATATTTGCTTTGTGGCAGATTTAAATAAAGGGTGGGGAGAGTCTGCTTTCCCATCAAGCTTTTTATTTCAAGGAAGGGAAATAAAAAGGAGTAAAGCAGGACACTCAAAATGCAATATTTTTTATTTGCCTGGCTAATGAGCGAATTCTGGAATTTCTCCAGAAATAATTTCAATAAATGATGTTCACCATATTCAATCTATCACTAATTCATGATTGACTGAGGAAGGGCATGAGGGAGTAGATTTGAGGGAAGAAGAGAGCTGGTAAAATTCAGTATAATCACCCTGACCTGGATAGCCCAGGCAAGCCCAATCTTGTCAGATATTGGAAGCTAAACAGGGTCGACTCTGGCAAGTACGTGGATGGGAGACCTCCTTGAAATACTAGAGGCAGGAGGTGGGGGCAGGCTTTATTCAGCCACCTCTCTGAATATCCTCCAGGCCCTCCCCAGTAGGGGTTAGTCACCAGAGGTCACCATGACTTCCAGGAGCATGCACACGCACACACAAAAAAATACAAAAAACAACAACACTAAAAAGAGAGTGAAATTCAGTATAATCCTAAACAGAGTTATACCCTTCTAAGTCCATTGAAGTCAATGGTCTTAGAAGGGTTTATCTCTTTTTAAGGCTGTGCTATAAGTGTCTCTTCAAATTCCAGGGGTGTTGGGTGAAAGATGCTCCTACAGAAAAATCACACTTTCAACAAACGTTTGGTGCATGGCTTCTCTGGCTATGTTAAACTGTGAAGAAAGTGGCATGTCTTGGCCCCCATATAGTCCAGACCTTTTTTTTAAATCTGGGGTATCATGTAGTACAAAATACTGTGCAAAGGTTTTGGTTTATGTGAACCAGATTTCTATATTATTATCAAATGGTTCCACATATTCTTTTTGAATCCCCATCTTTTAACCTTTGGAAGGCTCTTATCTGGTTACATCAAATGCCTCCCAAAAGTTGTCTATGCGACTTGAGGCTGTACTCTTATCTTGCACTATTATTACTTCCTCCTAGGCCTGCAATACCACCACCCCTTTTCAGTCACTTGAGACTCTAAACATAAGAACATAAGAAATACCCTGCTGGATCAAACCAGTTGTTCATCAAGTCCAGTATCCTGTTTCACAAAGCAGTCAACCAGTTACAGTGGAGGGCCAATAAACAGCGGGCAGAGGCCTCCCACCGCCAGGTTCAGAGGTTTACCTAATATGGAAGTTCTCATTATTCACAAAATTTGAGTCCACTAGTGCCTTAAAGACCAACAAAATTCTCCTGAGTATAAGCTTTTGTGAGTCAAAGCTCACTTTGCCAGATAAGAATACATACTTGCTGAAGCGAGCTTTGACTCACAAAAACTTATACCTTGGAAAATTTTGTTGGTCTTTAAGGTACTACTGGGCTTGAATTTTGTTCTAGTGCTACAAACACAACTACCCACCTGAAAATATAACCCATGGAAGTAGCTATTGAGAGACCTATTCTCCACCAATCTGTTGAACCATTTTTAAAAGCATCTTTGCTCATGACCATCACTGCCTCTGAAAACAGTGTAGCATAAGTCTGCTCATCTTTCATTGCCTCTGTTAAGTCTGAGGGTCCTGCTACCAAGTTCTGAAGTTTACACTGCACAATATTTACTATTAGGGTTGCCAGGTCTGGGTTGTAAAATACCTGGAGACTTTGGAGGTGGAACCAGGAGAGAGTGAGGTTTGAGGAGGGGAGGGGCCTCAGCATGCCATAGAGTCCACCCTTCAAAGCAGCCATTTTCTCCAGGGGAGCTGATTTCTGTCAACTGGAGATCAATTGTAAAAGCAGGAGATCCCCAGGCTCCACATGGAGGCTGGCAACCCTGTATAGAAAAATTGCTTTCTGCTTTCTATATGCCACTTTCCACATGCCTTCTCCTGTGATTACATTATGATATGCTGTGTCTTATTTCCTGTTGCAAGCCAAATGGTGAGGCCACATGGCCTCAATAGCCATGCCATAAACTCACATTCTTTCACACCTTCATGCCAAAAGCCAGACCTCATGGCTCCACACTCTGGCCCACTTGCGACCAGTCACGTACACAATGAAGTAGCTGGAGTTTGGGTCAGATGACTGCAGACAGGGTCTCAAACTTATAGCCTATCCCCACACGCAGCTATGACAACCAACAATTGGGCACACACCCTGTCCAGTCGTGATTGGCCGAATGGCCATGGCTAATCATGATTAGATTGGGGTATAATTGCTCTTGCTCTCTCCCCTGTCATTGTATGTTTTATTGCACCTGAAATGCTGTCTCTTGGAAAATAAAGATCTGCTTTGTGAATTGGACCACATGCTTGTGCAAGATGGGATTTCCCTTCAAAATCCCTTGGTATATACTTGGACTGTTGGATGTTCCTGAATTTGGTAACTATGAATCTCATTAATGTGTAGTTAAGGCAAATTGCCCTAGCCTTTGTTATTTTGTAATCTCCTAGTCTGTTTGCTCTGCTCTGTACTGAATAAAGATCCTTCTTATTTCTAATGGACTCTGATGTTGTAACTTGGATTCCAAGTCTAAAATCTTGTGCCTAATGCTCACCACATACACTACTATTGGAGGGTAAAAAGCGTGCATATCTGGATTGAGTTGCTAATGTGTTCTGTCCCAGATGTCAACTAAGGGTTTGGAATATCTTCCCTTAGGAAAAGCAGCGACTATTGAAAAGAGGTTCTGATGGCAAATTGTCTGGAAACCAGAGAAGGTATAGACCATCTCATGGTTTGTTGTTTAATGTACTGAAAAGTACAGGATTCCCTCTCATCCCTGGACTGGTCTGGGTGGGCTAATCCTGTACAAACCCTACTTACTATTCCTTTATTAGGAGGACACACAGCTTGCTTGCCTTGTTCTGAGCAAACACAGTGTAGAAACAAGTGAAGTCTTCTAGAGACTTAACTTAGGACATAAATAACAGGAGGAATTGAATCTCCAACCCATGTTTTGTTCAAGGTTTTTTAAATAATGCTATGCCAATTCTTACCTGAAAGAATAACTTTGGAATGGCAGTAGAAACGAAATATATCTAAGACCGCACTTACCCCCCCCCACACACACACACAAATGGGGGAGGGAGACTGAAACACAATAGAGGGAATATTGTCGGAATTCTGAAGAGTCAATGTGTGATCAAATAGTTTCAATAAAGGAGAAAAATGCTACTGGAGATTAGCTTCAGAACTCTTACTGCAAAAACCATTCATCTGACTCATACATTAGACAAGCAACATCTACCCACAGATCTTTATATTAGGGTTTTTCATTTCCTTTGACAGCCAGAAAAAAAATTGCCACAAGTTAAAACTCTCCACAGCCTTGAACCCTTTATCAGTCTGCCCATGAATCATAAAATATCCCTGACTGTGGTCTTTACCATTTACACTCAGCTCCCCAAGCATTTTCTGCTGTTACAAAGAACTAGGCCCATTCTTCCTTGATGACCCCTGTGCCTAGAACTCCATTTCAGAAGACAAACATGGTTCAACCTCCTGGTCTTCCTTCCCCTGCAGTAAAAAATCTATATCTTCCAGAAAGCTCTTGAATTAACTTCTTCATCTTCCTCCCAGGTTGAAACAAAGCCTAAGTATAAGGAGAGCCTTATAACCAAGGATGAATACAAACAAATGACCAGTGTTTGTAGGGAGAGTGTTAGAAAAGCCAAAGCTCAGTATGAGCTTAGGCTAGCAAGAGATGCTAAAAACAAAGCAAAAAAAGGTTATGATGTTATGTTCAAAGTAAGAAAAGGAGCAAGGATATGGTAGGCCCATTGCAGGGACAGGAAAGTGAAATTGTAACAGGTGATGAAGAGGGGGCAGAACTGCTTAATTCCCAGTTTTCCTCAGTCTTCTTTTGTGAGGGAAATGGTGCTCAACATGGCAAAAACAGAACACATGATGAGGGTAGAGAGTTGCAGCCTAGGATCAGCATAGGGGTAGAACATAAACACCTGGTTTCTTTAAATGAAACTAAGACCTCAGGCCAGATGAACTGCATCCAAGGGAACTAAAAGAACTCACAGATGTAATTTCTGAGCCTCTGTCTATCAGTTTTGAGAATTATTGGAGAACAGGTGAGTTGTCAGAAGTTAGGAGGCAGGCACATATTACCCCCCTCTTCAAGAAGGGGGAAAAGGAGGACCCGGGTAACTACCAACCCGTCAGCTTGATGTCTATACCTGGAGTTTTTTTAGAACAGATTAGATGATCCTGGAGGTCCCTTCCAACTGTATGATTCTATGAAGTATGCATAAGCACATGTGCTGATGCCTATTGGTCTTTCATCTCATTTTCATCTTTCTTCTGTTGTCTCTTCTGTCTTCTGTCTAAATTTAGCTTGCATGTTCCTTGAAAGGGGCCTTTGCCCCCCCCCCAGTCAGAATAACAAAACAGATGCCAATACTTGGATAAAACTATGGGCCACATTATTTAACATTTTAATCAGTAAACAACAACGGCTAAACCAGTTGCAGCTCATACAAGGCCAGTGGTCTCAACAGACCCCTCTCCTGTGATGCTACAGGCGAGCCACCCTGCCCCTGGCTGGAGCCAACTTATCATGGCTTGACCCAGGCTGGCACAGCAAATGGGAACTGCCCAGAAGGTCAGTTCACAAGCCGTACAGCTTAATGGCCAAATCCTCCAGACAGCCCCCATAAAGACCACCAATCAATCAATCTATCTAATTTATTGTGGCAGGAGCCAGTAAAACAGTACAATTCTGATGCATTCCTCCACCCCAGGTCGCACAACCTAAAGGTAGCTCATGCTGGACCCCCAAACCCCCAAAACTGGGTGCTATCCGGTGCCCCCTTAGCTGCAAATCATCACTCATAAAACATTCCTGCCATGACTAAGCCAAGCCTCAGTTTAGGCCTTAGCACCCATCAGGAGGCTTAAAGCCAACTGCAGCCCTTGCGGTAGGTCCTCCAAGAGGAGATCATTGTCTTTCTCGGACAGATGAACCCCATCACCTTGGTAGAGGTCCGGGCATTCCATCCGAATGTGTGGGTGGGGTAAGTAGTGGCCCAAGCCTCCTTCCATAGCCTTCTTAATCTCTCTATTAACTTGATGGCAGGCCCTATTGATCCCCATAGGGTCCATTACACTCACCAGCCAATGTGGGGGATCATTGCAGACCAGACCAATTGGAACCCAGGCAATCACACTTTTAGCACCCGTAGGTCTTCCTTAGCTTGCAAAGCCATGACCTTGCTTTTCATTAGCCCTAGGTCATTTCCCCCCAAGTGAATAACCACTACCTGAGGAGGGGGACCCTGCTCCCCCTGAAGCAACAGGGGCAATGCAGGCCCTGGCGCTCACGCCAATTGTCTGAGTTTGGCTGAGAGCCAAAAGCAGTTCTCTGAGCCTGATGTGCTGCCCAGAACACAAAGCTGTGCCTGCAGATGAGAACTCGGTTCCTTTCTCCAGGAACAGCCACAACCGCACCTAAAAGAGAAAACAGTTAACTAAGCTCTCAACCTTGTAATATGCCCAACAACCTGGAAACTCAAAGGCCAAAGAAAGGTTGGATATAGGATTTGTAAGCTGATGAATGCCATCTGCCCAGGTTCTGAATCTCTGAAGCAGAATAGCCCATGGCCAAGGCTGTAGATGCAACACCAATCCGGAATGAATGCATCCCAAACTTAACCCCAGACAAACCCAGCTAGCCAAAGCCCGGGATGTCACAGCCCAGAATTTGTGCTTGGTTAGTGGACTGCTGTCCACATGATGAAACAACAAACCTTCCTCCAGACCCCAGACCCGCAAATAGTTAACCAGTGCAGAAACGGGGCACAATTCTATGTCTGAACAAGAGCCTAATGTGACAACCCTGCCTCTACCATGTTTATCAGTTTTAGAAAACCGAACTGGGATCAAAGCCTTCTCCCCCACCAGCCTAACATCAGAAACCAAAAAAGCACGCCCAGACTCGTCACTCCATGACCGCGTCACTACCTCACTTACTCTGAACGCCCCAAAGAAGGTGACCAGAGCAGCGGCATGGAAGAAGATGGCCTCATAGCCAGATACACCGACCTCCATCCAAGTGACAAGTAGACCTTTCAAAATTGCTGGGAAGCTTGGCATTTTCCTATCCCTTTCAGAACCCATCTCTCTAGACCACCATTCTAGGACCTTCCGAATCCGTAAGTCACCCATGTATTCTGTATAACCCAAGGCCCTACTAGCAAAGGCCAGCACAGACAGACGGCCTCAAATTGATCTCACAGCCAATCCCTTACCCTTGAGGGCAACAGAATAATGGAGCAATTGATCCACCAAGAGGGGCCACATCACTCAATACCCTACCTCCGACCTAAACTCCTCGATTGCCTTACAGCGCATTCGTACAACTTCCTTGTACTGGGGGCTATGGCTAGGCCTATCGCTCTGTAGGCCTCAGCTCTCCAATCATCCAAAGCTCCTGGGGCATCCCAGCCAGATGTTAATTAGCCTCTGGGGCCAGCTGATGAAATATTTCCATCTGTTTGCAAGAGAGAGCATCGGCTATGCGTCTGGCCAAGAACAGTATATTAAGCCACAGGCATCTTAGGGTGAAAGCCCTCACCAACCTCATAGCTCGTGGTGATTCGGAAGAGAGAGAATTAATGACATGAACCCCAGCCATGTTATCACACCAAAAGTGGACTGTGTGTTTGGATAGGTCCTCCCCCCACAACCAAACCACCATCAGAATGGGGAAAGATTCAAGAAAAGTTAGGTCCTTATTCACACCTGCCCTCAACCAGTGGTCAGGACAGTTCTCAGCACACCAGCGCCCACAGAAGTAGACTCCAAAACCCTGAGAACCCGCCACATCTGACATAACTTGAAGCTCAGCTTCAAACCTCATGTCATCCCTCCAGAAAGCTATCCCATTAAAAAATTCCAGGAATTCCTGCCAGACCAGAAGGTCATCATGCATAATCCTAGTTATATGCCTCCTGTGCTGGGGAAGCTTTAAACCAGCCATGGCATTGCTATGCAGAAACCTGCAGAAATGACTGCCCGAGTGCCACAACCTTGCAAGCAAAGTTGAGGTGCCCAGTGAGTTGCTGCAACTCCAATAGTGTAGTTTTCTGCTTAGCTAAAAATAAATCAAGTCAGTCCCGCAAGCCCGATAGCTTGGTCTCAGGCAGGTGGGACAGTTGAGTAACAGTGTCCAATTCAATACCCAGGAAGGTCAGCCTCTGAATTGGACCTTCCATTTTTTCATGGGCCAGTGGAACTCCAAGCTCCACTGACAAACCCTGAAAACTTCTCAGTAGACAGGCACAGCAACCCGACCCTACTGGACCTACAAACAAGAAATTATCGAAATAGTGGACAACATCCTGTAAACCAGCTTTTTTGCATACAACCCAATCCAGGAAAGTGCTAAAATGCTAAAATGCCACACATGACACAGTGCTCTGTCCATGTAGAATTGACCTTCAAAAGAGAAGCCGAGCAGTTCAAAGTCAGAGGGGTGAGCTGGGAGAAGGCGAAAGGCCGACTTAATATCACGTTTTGCCATCTCAGCCCCTTAACCACAACATCATACCATATGCACTGCCTGGTCGAATGTGGTGTACCTCACTGAACACAAATGATCAGGGATACCATAGTTCACAGACTCCCCCCTTGGGTAAGATAGGTGGTGAATCAAACTATATTCACCTGGGGCCTTCTTGGGAACTACCCCAAGTGGGGAGACGCGAAGGTTAGGAAAAGGCGGTGCAGAAAAAGGGCCTAGTTCCTGCCCTCTGCTCTTTCTTTGGCAATTTCCCCACACACAATGTGTTCTAGGCCCCACACTGATTTAAGGTTTCTGACCATGAAAGGAGTGTGCACTGCCTTTCTCCTTGGAGGAGGCAAAGCTGGCCCTCCTGTTGCACAGCCGGTTGGCCGGGCGCAGGATGGGGCCGAAATCTTTTGTTCAAGGTTTTCTGAAGGAGTTGTGGCATAATCTGTAGTGTTACTACAGAATAGCAAATTGTTCCTACCCATCTGTGGACCACAATGTGATATGACATTCACATTCATCTTGATCAAGAATGCAAACTTCTTTCTCTTCTGCACTAAAATGTAGGTGTCCAAATAAATCACAAGATATTTTATTAAAAAGAATATTAATTTTAATTTTATGCATCGCTCACTGGTCAGTCACAGAGCTTTAAAAGTTGTAGCCCCCTAAAAAACAGAAAGCATTGAGATAATTCTGAATAGAAGTTTAGGGCCACGTAGAAGCTGAGGATATTACACCAGGAGGAATTTTTAATAATAAAAAGCCTAGCAAATATGCAGTAATGGATTCTAAAATAGATTACAGATTGACATCTGAAATAATGGTATAATTTTCCATTAGAAAATGTCTAAAAGGAAAATTGGTTTCCATTGAACAGCCTGCCTGCACTGTTGTCTTGTCTTACTATCATGACATTGAACTCATTAGCATGCAGGTGCGCTCACCTCAGTTCATGCAGTAAGTGTTTTCTTTCACAGTGTTTACAGATAATCCAGCAAGTTTGCAGACCAAATGCCTTTTTGAACAGAAGTCCATAAAACATTGAATCAGACAGCATTCTACTGCTATTTAGCCACATGGCTAATAGTATTCAGCTGAACTGGGGGCAAGGAAGGAGTTTCATTATCAATTTTATGCCTCCTTCAAATTGCCCATTTTGGGGATATATTTTGGAGGGACCATGGAAGCGGGACATCATCAATATATCTAATTCTCAGTGTGACTGAATCCATGGATACTTAATCTGGAGACTGGAATCAGAAACAGACAATGCAGATCTTTCTACAAAGCTGACAAAAGGCCCAAGTTTGGCTAGAGCAGTGGTTGTTAGGCCACCATAAAGTATTGCCAGTCTTCAAGCCTTTGTTTTGTCAGTAAAAGGCAGTGTGTGTGTGTGGGGGGGGGAGCCCTTTCCAGGGCTGCTTCAACCTTTGCAGGAGAAATCATTTGGACCAGGACCAGCAGTAAACACCAGGTAAATTGCTATGATGTAACTTGCATGACTCATCCAGACTATCTTCTTCTTATTGTTCAACAGTAGGCACCCCATGAAAGTCAGTGTGGTATAGTGGTTAGAGTTTCGGACTAGGATCTTAGAGACCCAAGTCTGAATCACCACTCTGCCATTGAAGGTCACTGGGTGACTTTGGGCCAGTTACACATTCGCAGCCTAACTTACCTCATAGAATTGTTATTTGTATAAAATGCTGTGATCCCCCCCCCATTTCTGACAAACTGGTTTGCACTGTGATGGTTCATCAGTAGATAGTCTTGCCTCTCATCAGAGATTTAAAAACAACATTTTGTTTTACCCCAGCTCTTCTATTTTATGTGTGTACAATATGGGTCCAGCTCCATGCTGAACTAAGTATAGTTCTAAGGGTATTTTCCAGTGTCTCCCTTTAGCAGCATAGCTGCTTCACATGTTATTCAGTTATGTTGGACATCCAAGGTCATGTGAGAGGAGCCCAGGCTGCAGGTCCTTCCCATTCCAGCATTGCCTGACTTATGAATGGGAACAATGCCAGTGTGGGAAGGAGTTGTGGCATAATCTCGTCACAGAAGCATAGCCACACATTTTAATATTTTAATCTTAATATTTAATATTTTTATTTGTTTTTACCTTATTGGTTTTAATATTGTAAGGTGCTATGAGACCGTTTGGGTAAGTAGCGACTAAAAAATCTAACAAACAAACAAAAATTGAAATTTCCCAGGAACATTGGACTACTGCCACCTGCCAGTACACTATAACTCTATTAACAGTAGGTAGGGCTTTGGCTTCCATATCCCCACTAGAGCATGTGTATAAAGGAAATATAGTCTTTTTTCAGTTTTCTTTTGCCCCAGGCAACCATCAGTGAAGACATTGGGTTTAACTAGTTTATTTATTTAATTAAACTGATCTATATCATAATATTAACTTTATTAATATATTTAAATGGGTGGTCTGTGCTAGGGCAGACCCACCCTGACTCCAAAAACACCCAATGTCTTCTGCTGATTTTGTTTATCATCACCTGCACATGATGTACTGAGAGGTGCCCGTCCCCATCCTCTTCACCTGATGGGCTTCACAGCCACTATCAGGTTCAGAGAGATATTGCTCAGCACCAATGACACTCCTTCCCAGACTCACCCTGCCACACATCCAGTGATGTGCTGTGTAATACATGCCCTTCACTACTGATGTCTCAAGTTACTGGCTGATCATCTCTACCTAACTTCATCCCTTAAACATATGTTTTGGGTGTGTCCAGTCATTTGGTTTTGTAAATTACATTAAAAGAAAAAAAAAGAAAAAAAGAGAAAAATCTCTACCTAACTTGATTGAGCGGGCTCAATTCCTGCCACACAGGGGAGTTAGCCTCACTTAACACCCCTTGCTCTACTTGCTGACTATAATGCCTTGCAGGCTCTGATGTAGATCAGCCGAATAGGTATCACATCCCTCAAGAGAGAGATATACACCATTTTCCCTGTGCAGGTGTGGCGAATCATATCGGATGGGACTATGGGGTATACAAACCCTGCTGCCATCCTAAACTGTGCTGTGCACTACACTATTTACACTATTGCTGTATGCACTACAGTACTGCACCATGCACTACACTATTAACACTATTGTGCTATGCACTACACTATTTATACTGTGCTATGTACTACACTATTGCAATATTCACTATACCATCTTGTATTCTAATGGCAAAGTTGGGAATCTTTATATACTTAAATTCATTGACTGGAGCTGTGAACAGGCAAGACAGATCTTTCTAGAAACCTAAAAAGGACCCCAGGTTTGCAGAAAAATGTGAAATCTAAACAAAATACTTTGAGGGCTTTAAAAAAATCCAAAAATGATAAAAGGAGCAACTGTAGCTTTAAGCAAGGGATTCCCACACTGGCTGTTGCTAGGCAATAACAGTATTCCAGGCTGGGTTTCAGTGAGCAAAAGGCAGGGGAGGTGGCAGGGCCCTTTCCAAGCCTCTTTTGGCCTTTGACGGAGGACTCATTAGGGCCAGGCCTGCTATGGTTGCCAGCTCCTGGTTGAAAAAATACCTGGAGATTTTGTGGTGGAGTCCAAAGAGGGTAGGGTTTGGTGAAGGGAGAGACCTCAACCAGCTATAATGCTATAGAGTCTTGGAAATAGATACCAAAATCATGGGCACCTGCTGCATCAGCAAGCCAATGCTTCTTCTGAAATCCTCCCCAGCAAGCCAATGCTTCTTCTGAAATAATGTCCCACTAAAATCTCGCAGAATGTCTAATCAAATGTGCATCCACCTTTATCTGTCCTGTAACCCTAACCTTATGGTGAGCCAGCCTGACATTCTAGGTTGAATTGGCCATGTGCCATGGAAAGGCCCACCCTACAGGCAAAGTTCAGGAGACCTAACACAACCTTGGATCAGAAGCACAAGCCGGCTGCTGCACCTCCTTCCCAAAGCATTTAAATGGGTCCCCCCCTGCCAACCAAGCAGTTCGAAAGCAAGAAATTGCAAGTAGATAAATAGGTACCACTTCAGTGGGAAGGTAACAGTGTTCCGAACAACTTGGCATTAATCATTCCGGCCATATGACCACAGAAACATCTTCGGACAGCACTGACTCTTCAGATTGGAAACGGAGATGAGCACCTCCCCCTAAAGTCAGATTTGACTGGCTTCCAAGCAAGGGAAACCTTTACTTTAAATGTTTTGAAGGAGAAGCAGAGGGTGGGTTTTGGCGGTCAGACATGAGAATGGGGCTTCCCCCCTGCCAGTCAGTTGGCTGGTGGCAGGTTGGAAACCACAAAACTGGGGAAATCCTCACTGGGACCTTGGGGATGGCAACCCTACTTTATATGCACTTTGCTAACATTGCACCCTTGTCATGTCTATGGCCACATCAAATGAAGTGTATTGGACTAAGCATAGCTCCTCTGGTATTCCATCATTGACTGAGTCATCCCTAGGGTACGACAGATGATAAATAGTCCTATATTCCCCAGGAGGCTTCTTTGGGACCATGCCAACGGAGACACCCTGAGGTTCCTCCACTTAATTGTTGCAAAGGGCCCAGCAATCCTACCCTCCTTCTGTTCCTTAGCTAATTTCTCCATGATCACATGCTCCAATCCAAAGGCAGTTCCCTATAGCAGGAAGGCAAAGTGGGCAGATTAAGCAAGCAAGGCAGGGAAGGCCGTTGTTATTTTTATTTATTTTTATTATTTTTAACAAACATACAAACATACATGAGAGTATTAGTAGCTGTATCATATCTCTTAAATCACCTCTTGTATATATGTCTATGTGCCACTTTCACCCAGATAGTCAATAATCTATGTTTTACAGTCTAGCTTTTTAATAATCCTATTCTATGAGTCTATATTCTATGAATATATCTTAAAGTTACATGATCAGATCATCTACCATTTGCATTTCTATTAACAATCAAAGACAATTTCTCTCCTGTTTAAGCATTCTACAATAATCTTTTATAAGCTGGGGCTTCCGGTTGTGCCAAGATGGCGAATTAGAGCACTCCCATGATTCTGTGGGGTGGTCGACGGCTTCTTTAGACAGTTTGGGCAGTTTCCAGCCCAACGTGGCGTCTCCCGGAGAGGGGAGATGACAAGCAGGCAGCAGTACCCAAGTGGGAGTCGAGATTGGCTTGATTGAGCTTCGGAAGAAGCTTTTATCAGGCTTTGATCTCCTCCCCCGAAGAGGGTGAATTGCCAATCAGCACTCCAAGAGCCGATCGAGCTGGGATACCAGCATAAATCCGTCGTCAGCCGACTTCTTTAACAAGGGGAAATGTGAGTGAGTGAAAAGAAGCAATGCATGACCCAAGAGAAGCAAATTAGATAACAAAGATGTTCCGCTTACCGAGACTCTGTTGTTATTTAAATCTGAACGAGCGGATGAGCGGGTGGCAAGCTAACTGTCCCAGTGATTAATTCCGGAAAGAATCTGAGTTGTTTTAAGACTGTAAAAGCGGAAAAATAAGGATTGTTGAACATTCCTGTGGCTAGTGAGAGATAGCGCATAGCCGAAAATGAAACTGACGGGAGGTATCGCGGGAAGAAAAAGGGTCGGTGTCAGAGTGTAAGAGCGAAAACCTTCTGGCAGAAACCAACCAGAGAGGGTGAAGCCTAGACGTGATTTTGGAAACCGGAAGGTGATCGGAGATATTAAGGTGAGGAACCGGATGTGCACGGAAGCGCATAGACGGGACCCGGAACTGCAGAAACTGACCTACTCTACCCCGAAAACCATAGAGGCTTTGCGCCTGACATTTTGAGGAGGACTCAATTTTGATTTGCTTTTTTAACAACTTTTAAGAAGATAGGTTTAAGCGCTTATAAGGATACGATCAAGGCTGTTGAATTCCTTTTTTGAGGACTGTAGCGTAAAACGCCAAAACGGAGACGAGAAGGACAAGAACCGGCTCAGCAGCATCTGAAGCCTCAGCACCAAGACCAAGAGCAGCTTCAACTGCAACACCAAAGATGGCAGCAGGAGCCAAGAAGGAGTGGCAAGCTGCAATGGAGGCAATGGAAAAGAGAATGACTGAGGCAATTCAATTGATGGGAACTCAAATAGAAAAGCAATTAGAGACACAAATAGAAAAACAAATGCAAGCACATCTGAAACACCTGGAGGAAGCCCAGGAAAAGAATG
>NW_015177024.1:170066-170181 GCF_001447785.1 Gekko japonicus | reverse complement strand
GAGGTAATGACGGAGTTCAGACGAATGCAAACTCACCTACGATTCAGAGGAATTGCAGAAAAAGAAGATGAAGATATCAGAGACGTAATGAAGAAAGCAATAACAGCTTACTTAG
>NW_015177024.1:164586-167632 GCF_001447785.1 Gekko japonicus | reverse complement strand
AAAAGATACTTTCGTGAGGAAAGACCACTTTGGATTGTACCAGCAGAAGTACTGACGCCGTACTCAAGACAGCAAGGTATAGATTGGTTGCCGTACAGAGACTTAATCAAAAAGGAGGGAACAGAATGGGTAATGAAAAAGCAGAATGAACTTCAATATAGATACGTTTGGTTGAAATATATGCAGATTAATGATATTTTCAAAGCAGACAAGAAAAATTATGGTTTTAGAGAGGAAAAAAATGAATTGGAAACTATTTGGGAGGTTGGAGGGGGGAAAATGGTTTCTAAGATGTATAAAAATTTGTTGAAATGGTATACAGAAGATGAAACTGTAAAAGAACAAATGTTAAAATGGGCAATTAACATGAATAAGGAAGTGACAATAGATTTGTGGGAATATTTGTGTAAAAATTCTATTAAGATATCGAGGTGTACCAATGTAAGAGAGAATTGTTATAAAATTAAATGGTTTCTAAGATGTATAAAAATTTGTTGAAATGGTATACAGAAGATGAAACTGTAAAAGAACAAATGTTAAAATGGGCAATTAACATGAATAAGGAAGTGACAATAGATTTGTGGGAATATTTGTGTAAAAATTCTATTAAGATATCGAGGTGTACCAATGTAAGAGAGAATTGTTATAAAATGATGTATAGATGGTACATGACACCTAAGAAAATAGCAAATATGAACCAAAATATGTCTAGTAAATGTTGGAAATGTAAGAAGCATGAAGGCTCATTTTACCATATACGGTGGACATGCGATAAGGCTGTGGACTTTTGGACAAAAGTTCACGGCGAAATGCAAAAAATACTGAAATTTTCCTTTAAAAGAGCACCTGAGATTCTGCTTTTAGGACTTAAAATGGAAGAACTAAATGTGAAGAAAAAGACTCTATTCTGGTATTTAATAACAACGGCAAGAATGGTCTATGCACAATGCTGGAAACAAAAGAAAATACCAGAAATAGAAGATTGGATACAAAAGGTTCTGTTCATGGCAGAAATGGATAAAATAACAAAAAAATTAAACAACAAGGAAGACCAAGAATTTTTTGAGGAATGGGTTGACTTCAAGATTTATCTAGAAAAAAACTGGGATGTAAAACGAAATTTACTTTGTTTAGATCAATATTAAGAATACGATTGTTATCATAGAATATACAAGACTTTTGGAACACAGGGGAAACGCATTGCGGGAAGCCACTGGAGAGGAGGGAGGGGGGAAGGGAAACTGATTATAAGAAAACTGTATTGAATTTGTGAAATGTATTAAGAAAATAAAAGTTTCTTGACCAAAAAAAATAATCTTTTATAAGCTAACTTTAACTATTACCCAAATTTATACATTTCTAATTATGCTGATATTTTAACAAAAACATTCTCAATCCTGCTTCAAGTATCTATTCCTTATAATACTTTTATGAATTACATTCTCTACAATCCTCTGTTATTATCTTTACCTAAACTTCCTTCTCTAACCCTTTTTGTTCAAATGGGCATTCCCATATATAATATAACCCCTCTCTTCCCTAATTTTATTGTGGGCTATAATTTTATAAATACCTATAGGGCGAGGCGGGGCTACTGTGTGGCAGAGTTGTCGAGTGCCAGAGTTTCTCCAGGTCTCACCAGCCTTTGGAGTCTTTTTAGGGGACTTTCTTGACATTTCTGGACTTCTCCAGACTTGACAAGTGTCCACCAGATCCTTGGGAGCAGGAACTGGGAGCAGAAGACTTAAACTGAGCCTTCCATCTGTGGCAACAGCGGGTGCAGGTTTCAGTTCATCTTGAGCAGAAACTCCAAGGACCAACCGTGGGAGTCCACGGCTGGAAAGCCTCACAACCCCCAAATAAGAGCCTTCACACCTCACCACAAACATCTTGGTGAAGACTCTGTGAGTAATCTCTTTTTTTTTCTTTTTACAATCGTCAAACTCATAAAAGGACACTGGATTGCCCCCCTAAATCTTTCCTAGAGACAAAACTTTATGAGCGGCATGGCAGAGTTTGGGAAATTTATGCATCGGAGGATAGGGGCTAAATAAATCACTGAAATCTTCTATTTGCTACTTGGAAAACATCTCTACAGAGATTTATGCCTAAGGTGTTTTTTGTCAGAGGTAGGGAAAAGAAAACAGACTGGCTATTTTTTTTTTATGGCGACGATCGGTGAGGTTTTTTTCCCTGTCTGTGTAGTTGAGCATTGACTATTGTTTATAGACTGTCTGCTAGGGAGTGAAATGGCTATTTTGACTGAGGTTGGAGAGAGTCTGTTCAATAGAGAGACAGATATCACAGCTGTCAGATGACTTCTGGGATAACTGTAAAAGGCAATTAGCAGAGAACATCACAACTGCGGTCTTAGGGGTGCTGGAAGAGATCTTTGCTGGAACTGAGAACCAGGAGATCAAATTACCAGATGCACAAAATCAGCAAACTGGTGACATCAGATGATACACAAAATGGAAAGCGACACGACTTGTCTCAGTACCTGACTTCTACAATGAAAGACGTATCCAGCTATTACTACTACTGTTCAGAGATTGCCTACTATGGGACTGCCAGATACAGCTCAGCATTCCCAGGACTGAAGAGACAAGGTGGTCTGTGCTCTCATACAATTAAGACTTATAGAGACCAAAGACACAAAAAGGTGGATATTATGAAGAGGCATTTCCAAAAGAAGCAAGAGAAACTGAAATATTTTAAATAATCTGAAGCAGCAATCTCTGACTATTTATATAGATTCAACTGGCTGATGAGATAGAGATTTACTTAAACTGGAACCTCTGAACTGTTAAGAACCGCTTGACTACCTTGTGGTTGTTCTTTTGAATAATATTGACATTTTGAATTCAACTGATATATTAATATAACATGAAGCAATATATCTTGAATATTAATATGGTTTTAACTGATTAGTGAAAGTTCTAAAGAATGGCTATTTAAGTGGAAACAATTTATTTACTGTCTGTAATGTCTTAATTGAAGGATGATAAAAAGATATGGGCAGTTTGAACCTTCTAGAGATGAACTG
>NW_015177024.1:156614-163868 GCF_001447785.1 Gekko japonicus | reverse complement strand
TTTAAGGTGGTTAAAATTCCCATAGCTTCTGCTTCATCTTCGTTTTGAGATATAGCTTTAAGGATTCCAAGATGTGACAGTCTTTTAGTAGGTCTGTTGCTCGTAGCTTTTACTTCATCTTCGCTTTGAATTATAGCTTTGAGAATTCCAAGATTTATCAGTCTTTTAGTAGATCTGTTGTTTTTTCTGTAAATTGGAACATCTTGATTGTAGGTTTGTTCTGCATCTAGCATTTTGGAGTACTGCAGATCCTATTCTCCATCGGTTGAATCAGGTTGTTTGTAATATTTCCCTGCAGCTTGCATAATTTGGTGCTGGGGCTGCTCTTCTAGCTTTGTTTGTTGCTGAAGTTCCTTTATCTGATTTGTAGTTTGGGTTAATGTTACAAGTTTGTCCATTGCAGGTTCTAAAGCTTCCTTTAATACAAGGGTAACGGTGTCCACCATCATGTCCAGAAGTTCCTTCCAAGACAGCTGCAGCTGGTTAATTTCTGAAGAGCTCTCTAAGGGTACACCATCTGTCCTTTTTCTTTTAAAATCCTGTCCCTGCATTTTAAAGCTGTATTAAAAGTCCCAGCAAGGTCTACAGTCTCTGATATTTATTGTCATTAACCTTTTCAAAGTTTACCATGCTTAGTAATATTGTCAATAAGGATCCTTCAGTACAGATCAGATTTTTAGATTGTCACTGGAAACACTAGACAAAACAAGCTGATCCGTTCCCAGCAGAGAAAACAGAGTGCACTTCTGTTCTCAGCAGTAAAGCATGACGTCGCAAAGGGTTGTCGCAAGATGGTGAGTTTCACTCTGTATATCTTTTTTTCTTGCTTAAAAAAAAAAGTTTAAGAAGGACTTCCGGTTGGTGGACTGGTGATGGCGGTCGCTCTCCCCAGTTTGTGGGGAGGCAATTAGAACACCAGTGGCAAGAGGGGTCCTGCCTCAAGTTGCACCCCCATGGAGCCCTTGTGATGGGTTCCAGGCCAGGGGGCTTTTGAGGGTTAGCCTCTTCAATGACTTGATGCCAGAGAATAGAGGCTTCCCTCCGCCCTGAAGGTCCTACCGCTGAGTGACCATATGGTATGAGCTAATTTGACCGGGACAAGCGCAGGTGATCGAGCAGAACAATGAATGAGAGAGCGAGGTCTGTGAAAGGACCAACAATGAACGTGAGTTCGAAGTAAATGGACTATTTTGATAAAACGGAGTACCCCCCTGTGGGAAAAGTGGAGCACAAGGAGGGACGCCTCTTGAGCGGAGAGACAGATCAATGCAGTGAAGGGGGTGGGGGGAAACAAACAGTGAGACTATATTGAGAGACTTACTTGAGTACCGATAGCAAAAAGACGAGTCTTTCAAGCCCTGACAAAAGGGTTTGAAATTGTAAACAAAGAGGGAACATGGCGGCTTCCTGAGGAAAGTTTAAACCGAAACCAGGCAGCCAGAGTCCAAGACTAGAAGAGGGAGCAGACGTCATGAAGTTGTTAGCGGATATGCTGAAGCCGATAATGGAGCAACTCGGTGGTATTAACCAGCAACTGGCTACATTAAATCAAAACTTTGCTCAACAGCAGTGCCAGCTGGCAGAAACGGAGAAGAAAATGGAGCAAGTCACTGAAAAAATTACAGAAATGGACACCGCAAATAAGAACGTGAAGAAAAGAGTCAGATGTGGAAACAACACAAAAACGTCAGGAAACTCATTTGTTACAGCTTCAAATCGAAAAAGCTAATATGACTCTTAGATTTCAGGGAGTGCCTGAAATTGAAAAAGAAGATTTGAAGAAGACTCTGGGCGGGATTATTGCTCCAGTAACAGGCTTATCAGTGGAGGAGATAATAAAAGACATGGAAGTTGCCTATAGGGCATATTCCAATTATATAAAGAAAAATAGCCTGCCTGGAGAGATTGTGGTTAGATTTGCAAGAAGACAGACCAGAGATGCAATATTAAAGGAAACTTCAGCAAATCCACTGAAATCTGGGAATATAATCATCAGAACTTTAAAAGATATTCCATTTGAAATACGTCAAAAGAGGAAAAGCTACAAGGAGCTCATCTCATTTCTTCAAACCAATGGAATTCAGTATCGGTTGGTGATTCCTGAAGGTGTCATTTTTAAAATCAACGATAAAAGAGAGATTGACTCCATTTTCAAAGCTAAGGAGTTTTTGAGACATCAGCTGGGATCAGAGGAAGACCTTAAAGATGAAGAAACTAAATCAAGTGACTCTGCTACTTCTGGAATGGACGAGGGCTCTGTGGGCCAAGCGTTAGCAGGAACAGTGAAAACTGTATATGACTTTAGAGACAGAAAACCAAAGTAAGGGCAGAAGGACTCTGTAAACCACCCTTTGAAGCAAAGAAGATGCTCAAGAAGTACTCTCATAAAAACTAACTTACTAACATAGAAGTGTAAAACAAGAACTCTACATGTATATTGTGTGACTAACACTTGTATTACTGACATTTAGCTTAACACGGAAATAATCTCCTTCTCTTGGGATTTTAGTTAGTGTGGGTATCTTTCCTTTATCCCTAGTTGTAGTCCCTTCCTATATTTTTCATTGTAGTTCAGTAGTCTTATGAAAAATAATAAAATTTCCCCCTTGGGGGTTTCAAAAAAAAAGGTTTAAGAAGAAAATCTATAGTTCTCTTGCAGAGGCTGAGATCCCTCTTTGCCCCAGTAAATGTTTATCTCAACATTCTTTTAATGACTCTTATCTTATCTCATCCACTAAGGGGGGGGGGAATTCCACCTCTCCTTTCTGTATCATTTTGGAGATTTAAAGGGGCTTATTCAAAGAAATCATCATACTCTTCAATGTTGCTGTTGCTATTAGAGGTACTCACAGTTGTGTGTCTTCATCGGTGTTCTGAATGAGGCTCAAAATAACTGTCTTACTTGGGGGCATTCACTTCTGGTGCAGGTTATGGCTGCCAAACCTGCTCTTCTTCTTTCCGTGCTTTTTTGGCATTTTGGGGTATTTGGCATACCGAATCAGAACCCCTGAGCTGATTTGGCTGCCGAATACTGAATGCCAACCTCCCCCGAACATTTTTGGGGTATTTCCAGCTTTCTCGGAGAGGCACTGCTGCCTGCCCCTTTGCCCTCCCCATAGGAAACAATGGAGGATTGGGGACACCCTCTTTGAATGCCCCTAGAATTGGACTCCCTGGTCCAATCTTTTCCAAACTTGGGGGGTCTTTTGGGGTGAGTCTCTAGCAGCTAAAGTACAAATCTGGTGCCTCTACCTTAAACCCCTTCCCCCAACTTTCTGAATATTTGTTAGAAGGTTTTTGCCATTAACTACAATGGTTCCATAGGATATAATGGAGCCAAAAATTTGGGGAATACCAAATTTTTTCAGGTACCAACTGAATACTGGTATTGGTATTCGGATATATTCAGGAATCCTGAAAAAATTGGCTTTTTGTACCCAAATTTGGAAGAATTTTTTTTCCCCACTGCACACCCCTAGTTATTGGACTGGATGCTTTTAGGGAGGTAAATATCATCAAAAAAAGTCGACAGAAGCATATTAACAAGCCGTAAGAAGACCCCTTGACATCTACCTTCAATGGTAGCTGATCTATATTTATCTATATATAATCCTGTATCTATATGTATGTATATATGCTTTTTATCTTACCCTTGTTCACTATGGTTGAAGAGACTTTGAGTCCAAGTCCATGTTTGACACTCTGGCTTTCAGACTTCTTAAACCAATGTCTCTTGCTGAATTTCTTTTGCTGGATCTTTATTGTCTTGCTGGATTTTTATTGTCAACTGCTCAGCTGGGTGTTTCACTGTTAAGCATTCTACAAATATATGGGAAACTCTATTCTTCAAAAGTCACACTTCATACCCTACTCCTAAAGGCCAATTCTGATGTAACATTTGCTTTGACAGAAGAATACATATGGAGGGAATAGTATCAGTGAAGTATCATCTATATATCTAATTCTGAAGTCGCCCCCTGGTGTGTGGATACCTAAATCCGTGCACCGGGGGGACCTGGAGGGGAGGGAGAGTTTTGTGCACACGTGGGGCGGTCCCCAGGCCCGAGCAGCGAGGCCCGAGCAGTGAGGCCCGAGCAGCGAGGAGGGGAGGAGCTGGGAGGAAGAGCAGTGAGGCATGAGCGGCAAGCCGCTCAGGCCTCGCTTCGAGCTGGAGGGAGGGGGAGAGAGAGCCGGGGAGGGGGAAGAGAGCAGCAAGGCCTGAGTGGCAAACCGCTCGGGCCTCACTTCGGAGGGGGGAGGAAGGCAAGGGGGGGAAATCGAGGGGGGGTGGAGGAGACGGGGGAGGAACCAGCGGGATGGGGGGAACTTACCTCCTCCTCCTGCTTCCTCCTCTGCCTCATGTGTGGAGGTCCCCCCCGCGAGTATCGCGGGTCCGCCCCCTTGTCTTTTATATTAGTGTTTTAGTAGTTGTACTTTTTGTATTTATCATTTTTGTGAGCCACCTTTGGATATCATTTTATTAAAATAAATATATTGTAATATGAAATCCACTGGCATTTTGCAAGAAGTATGAATGAATCCTGCCATAAATGTTTCTCAGCAAGCCTTTTTTTCCTTTTTGGTTTTGCATTTTGAGATGACTTTTTAATCCACAGGTATTCTTATGAAATCCCTTTTGGACCTTTTTATATTCTACACAATGCATACTGCACTGTATTCTTGGTGCTTTGGGGGGCAACAGAGGGAGGGTTTCTAGTGTCCTGGCCCCACTGCTGGACCTCCTGATGGCATCTGGTATTTTTGGCCACTGTGTGACAGAGTGTTGGACTAGATAGGCCATTGGCCTGATCCAACATTGGCTTCTCTTATGTTCTTACGTGAGTAGCACCAGCAGCATTAGAATTGCAATGAACCAGGTGTTTAGGATTGAGGGTACTTATTTGCACCATGAAGTCATTTGGGATTAGAGAAAAATATACTGAGTAAGGTATTGTGTAGGTAGGCTTTTTTTCTCTTTTGGAACATACCCTAAATTGCAGGACTATCTTTTGAAAATGGTCTCTCTTAAACAGTATTTTTAAAACAAATAATAGAGCCAATAACTCTAAGGGCCTAACTACAAATTACTTTTCCCCCAGATACATCTCTGGGTCAGATGGAGAGATGTGCTCTGAAATTCCATGCTTTCTAGTGCACATGAACCTGATCTGGATTGGGTCCATGACATGCACGGAGGGGGAACTGAAATTCTCCCCCTTCACTATTTTTCCAACCTGAAACATAGGGTTGGAGGGCAAGACATATTGGGAAGGCAAGACATATTATCATTAATCAGATTTCCCTCACATCTCTATATAGATATGTATCTGTGACAGTTTATATCTATATAAAACATCTCTTGTATCTGCTGGTAGGACATTCTTAGGAGCAGTGCACTGTGATACTTAGCAAGCCCGGTGGAGTTAAGTGTGCAAAGTCAGTCTGAGTGTATGCCCTAATGGATTTGACCTTGAAGAGCACTAGAAAGAGAAATTGCAGATAACCATCTGAACTGACTTCAGAGGCTTATAGCCTTGACTCCCTTGATACAGAGAGAAAAGAGACTGACTAAATACATGGGAATGAACAAATCCGAACTACAAGAAAGAATGTTTCTTAATGCTTAACCTGACTACAATAAGATAACCAAACAAGAGCAGTGCCATTTAATGTGCCTGATTGCAGCCATACGTTCATGAAAAACCCGTTAATGACAGTATAGTAGCGGAAATCTTTATGCAGAACATCTCAACACAGGGCTGGTTAGATTAGTAGTCCAGAGGGGATTTCAAATCAGTAAGAAAAATTAAACAGTATAAACTATCTACCAGTTACAAACTGCTAGATTCTCTACGGTTGCAATACAAAGGCATTTACAGTGCTCTGGCAGGCATTGTTGCTGTACTAACTGAATGATGCACTTTATTGTAGTAAGGAAAAGGTTTCATTAAGTCCCTTATATATTAATTACTGTTATCATAGAGAAGTAGGGATGTGCATGTGAAACTTTACTAATCATGATTATAAATTGACCTGGTCCATGCCTTATTTAGAAATACAGTAAGACAAATCCAATCAAAATTATTTCCAGCATTCAAGAGTAGATGGAATCCTTTTGATCTGACATTTATTCTGGTGCCTTGTAGTCTGTTTTATTTTTCCAGGGGAGGAAGGGGCAGACAGAGGACAGCAACTTAGTAGATAATGTGTGACAGAAATAGTGTCCAATCAGAGCAGTTAGCCTATCTTCCTGCCAAATAGGTTTGTTTTGACATGTATTTACAGTGTTTCTACTTTCTGCCAATCTCTGTACAACTTCAGTGGCTTGTGGATGATTTTATGAGTCCATATAGGTATGGGTCTTATTTACCTGTGCTATTGTGTTTTCTGGGACAGTGTTATGCTAGGCAGTCAGGTGAAAAACTCATATCTTCTGGAGGCAAGGCAGGCTGCGGGCGGGGGCAGATAGAAAGGAGATATTGACTTCCCTTTATGATAGGCAGCTGGCTATTGTGCAGAGCTAGAAAGTCAGTATTAGCCAACCTGCAGGGGACAGAAGGAAGACCAAGTGCAAAACTTCATGAAAGAATGAACACCAGGCTTCATTGCTCCTTCTTTATGACAGGCAAGCCACTTAGCCAGCAGACGAACTCAGAGGGACTGAGTCAGAGAATAAAGCCTTTCCTCCACAACTGTAAAATTTATCTACATATTTAGGTATTTAATTATGCCATCTGTATACAACTTTTTCATCTTTTTCTACACACATAATATGTGTTGAGCAAAAAGTTCAATGAGATAAGCATGGTATAAGCATGGTATAAGTAGAATATTTTAATTCACAATTCAGTGAGACAAACAGAGTATATATAATTGTGGCTGCGGTCACACGCAACATTAGCCACGCAAGAGATACGGAAGACAGGTGGAGTTTCCAGGCGCGATCTCACCAGCACATCTGGGGAGCGTAGCGTTTCTGTGGCACAACCGAGGCTTCCTCCCGAAACCGCGCAGCAAAAAACTAGTACTTCGGAGGTACTAGTTTCCGGAAACTGCGGGGCAAGGGTGGGCGTCTGATCGCGTTTCCGGTGGCATCTGGCGCCCGCCCATGTCCCCTTGTGAAAAAGGGTTTTTTCCCCCCAAGTCCCCGTGGTTGCGCACATGCACCCAACGGAGCATGCGCATTCGTAGTGAACACAAAAAAAGAAAACTAGTTCGCCGCGCGCTTCTTCATTGCGCACAGGCATGTGTTGT
>NW_015177024.1:126144-153290 GCF_001447785.1 Gekko japonicus | reverse complement strand
AAAGAAGGCCAATGCTATGCTGGGGATTATTAGGAAGGGTATTGAAAAAAGATCAGCCAATATCATAATGCCCCTATATAAATCAATGGTGAGACCTTATTTGGAATACTGTGTGCAGTTCTGGTCACCACACCTTAAAAAGGATATAATAGCTTTGGAAAAAGTGCAGAAAAGGGCAACTCGAATGATAAAAGGGTTGGAACACTTTCCCTATGAGGAAAGGTTAAAGCGCTTAGGGCTCTTTAGCTTGGAGAAAAGATGACTGAGGGGTGACATGATCGAGGTTTATAAGATTAGGCATGGGAAAGAGCAGGTAGAGAAAGAGGTACTTTTCTCCCTTTCTCACAATACAAGAACTCGTGGGCACTCCATGAAACTGCACAGCGGTCGGGTTAGAACGAATAACAGGAAGTACTTCTTCACCCAAAGAGTGATTAACACTTGGAATTCACTGCCACAGGAAGTGGTGGCGGCTACAAGCATGGATGGCTTCAAAAGGGAATTAGATAAGCATATGGAGCAGAGGTCCATCAGTGGCTATTAGCCACAAGGTATAGATAGGGGCTCTGGGGCAAGTGATGCTCTGTCTTCTTGGTGCTTGGGGGGGAGTCAACAGTGGGAGGGCTTCTAATGTCCTGGCCCCACTGGTGGACCTCCTGATGGCACTGGTATTTCTGGCCACTGTGTGACACAGAGTGTTGGACTGGATGGGCCTTTGGCCTGATCCAACTTTGGCGTCTCTTATGTTCTTATGTTTATCTGATCCCCTCTTGAAGCTGTCTATGTTTGTGGCTACCACCACTTCCTTTGGCAGTGAATGCCATGTGTTAATTAGTCTTTAGGTGAATAAGTACTTTTATCTGTTCTAAACCTACTGCTCATCAGTTTGAGTGCCTATGAGTTCTTGTATTGTGAGACAGGGAGAAAAGTATTTCTTTCTCTACCTTCTGTATCCCATGCATACTTTTGTAAACCTCTATTATGTCACCCCTCAGTTGTCATTTCTCCAAGCTAAAGAGCCCTAACCTCTAACCTTTCTTCATCATTTTAGTTGCCCTTTTCTGTACTTTCCCCAATACTATAATACCTTTTTTGAGGTGCAGTGACCAGTGTACACAGTATTCCAAATGAGGCCACACTGTTGATTTATACAGGGGCATTATGTTACTGGCTGATTTGTTTTCAATTCTCTTCCTAATAATCCCCAGCATAGCATTTGTCTTTTTTAAAAATTGCTGTTTCAGACTAAGCTTGCTCCTGATCGGTTTCCACCAATTCGGACTCCATCAATGTGTATTTATAGTTAGGATTTTTGGCTCCAATGTGCATTACTTTGTACTTGCCCATGTTGAACCTCATTTGCCACATTGCCCATGCACCCAGCCTTGATAGATCCCTCTGGAGCACCTCACAATCCTCCCTGGTTCTCACCACCCTGAACAACAAATTTTGCCACTTCACTGCTTACTCCCAACTCCAAATCATTAATAAACAAGTTAAAAATCATCAAACCTAGTACTGAGCCCTGCAGTACCCCACTGCTTACCACATTCCACCTGTGAAAACTGTTCATTTATATTCACTCTCTGTTTTCTGTTAACCAGTTTTTAATCCACAAGAATTGTCATTTTATCCCATGACTGCTGAGTTTAGTTAGGAGTCTTTGATGAGGAACTTTATCAAATGCTTTCTCAGTGAAGAGGTAAACAATATCTATTTAATCACCCTTTTCCACATGCTTGTTCATCCCCTCAAAGAACTCTAAAAGGTTAGTGAGACAAGATCTTTCCTTACAGAATCCATGCTGATTCTTCCTTAAGTAATCCATAAATAAACCCCCCAATTAATCATAATTAGTAATCATAATTACTAGTTGTAATAATAATAATTAATAAAGTATCTCAAAACACCAGAGTTGGAGAAAGTGCAGAAGAGGGCAATCAAGATTAGGGGGTTGGAACACCTTCTCTATAAGGGAAGGCTGAAGAATCTGAGACTTTTCTGTTTAGAAAAAGAGATAAATAAGATGGGACATGATAGTGGATTGAGTTGATAAAGAGAACTTTTTCTCCCTCTCCCACAATACTAGAACTCACAGGCATCCAGTGAAGCTGGTGGGCAGTAGATTCAGGATGGACAAAAGGAAATACTTCTTTACACAAGAGATTAAAATGTAGAATTTGCTGCTAGGGGATATAGTGATGGCCACAGGAATAGACAGTTTAAAAAGGGGATTAGAAAAATTAACCGAAGATTTGTCTATCAGTGGCTACTAGCCATGGTGACTGAGGGGAACTTCCACATTCAGAGGCAGTAAACCTCAGAATACCAGCATCAGGTGGCAACATCAGGGGAAGGCCTTGGTTTCTATGTTCTGTTATTGGCCTTCCAGAGGAACTGGTTAGCTACTGTGTGAGACAGGTTGTTGAATTAAGTCAAGTCAAGCTTATTGATACAGTCAAGCGACCAGTCAATTTAAAACATTCCCAAGAAGAATAACAATATAAGTTACATAGTAAATACCTACATAAAATTCAAATGGATATATAAAAGAACATTAAAGCAAATGCGGGAGCAACACAGTATATCTAGGATATCAGCTTCCTCTTTTTGAGAGCCAGGAAGCAAAATTTTGCCACGGCTAAAGATATCCTCTCTTTCTGGTCTTCCAGCAGAAAAGTTAAAATCCTTAATTCCACAAATTTCAGCTGCGCATCCAAGGGTTTAAATTTGGACAAGAATGGGAAAATTAGCAGCTGTCTCTCCCTAGCATAAAAATTACAATGCAACAGAATATGTGAGACCGACTCTATTTCAAGATTTGTACAAGGGCAACATCTTTGGGAGATAGGCCAATGCAGGAATCTTCCTTGTAACAAATTGGAGGGTAGAACATCAAAACGTGCTCTGGAGAAAGCCCATCTATAGCCATCGTATATGATGTTAGAAAGATATGGGGCAGGAGCAAAACCTTTCCAGGATTTTAAGACTCTATATCTTGAGGGTAAGAGGGCTTCTTCTGTCTTAGCCTCTATATCTATTACACGTTGGGTCACTATAGATTTAGCTTTAGTCAATCTTAACTCCAAAAGATTTGCGGGGTAAAGCACGATTGATCCAAGCTTAGCTAATATTTTGGAGGACCATTCAGGATATGGAGTGGCAGCTAGAGAAGATGGAATTAGACCTGTAGGCTTCAAGTGCGTTCTTAACCAATAAAAAATTGAAGTAATCCAGATTTTCATTTTCATTTTTGTCACCCCAATCTCCTGCCTAAGAACTACTAGACGGAATTTAAAAAGACCTTTTAAAGTGGAAAAAACTACAGATGTCATTAATGGGAAGGATATCTGCCGTAAAAATGATGATCCTGCCAAAATTTTTATTTTTAGCTCAAAATGTACCCATATTAAGAAACTCTAAATTTTTCATGGCAATGGATAAGGAGATAAAAAAAATTATTTGGTATCCAAAAAAGGCAAGAATTAGATGGAAATTATTACAAAAAAGAAAAGAACAGGGGGGCTTCGGATTGCCAAATTGGAAAATATATTATCAAGCATCTGCCTTAACCTGGATTAAAGAATGGCTAACTCTAGATAATGTGAGAATTCTAAATCTGGAAGGGCATGACCTGTATATGGGCTGGCATGCCTATATTTGGTATGGAAAGGATAAGATTCATTCAAACTTTAAACAACATTCGGTTAGAGGCGCATTATTATGGATTTGGAACAAAATCAAAGGACAATACTATAAGAAAACCCCTAAATGGGTTTCACCATTAGAAGCCTATATAAAACCATCTCTTATTAAATCGTGGGATAGGGAAAGTTATCAAACACTGCTAGATGAAAATAACAAATTAAAATCAGAAGAAACGTTATTAACATTGCATAAGATAAAATTAACAGGATGGGAAGCCATACAGCTCAGATCTAGATATGCTAGGGATGTGGCAGTAGGGTTTCAGGAAACATGATCACAAGATTTGGTTATCCTCAAGTGATAAATTAATTCAGAGAATATATGGCTTTTTGTTGGAGGAATACATGCAAAATGAAATGGTTAGTCAAAACATGCTAGCATGGATAAAAGATCTAGGCCCCACGATAGAAAGAGAGAAATGGGTGATTACATGGAGATCGTTGAATTATGTAAGAGCGACTAATTATAAAGAAAATATATATGAGGTATACCATAGATGGTATTGGTCTCCAGATAGGATAGCAAAATGTAACCCATCGGCATCTAAGGCATGTTGGAAGTGTACAAAAAACATAGGGACTTTTATTCATATGAGGTGGCGATGCCAGAAAGTCAAGAGATATTGGGAAATGATTCAAAGGCTTGTAGTCGATATTATGAAGCAAAATATAATCCTTACCCCGGAAATAGCACTGCTGAATATGGTACCGGAGAAATGTAACACTAATGAAAAATATGTATTAACATATATACTAACAACTGCGAGAATATTACTGGCTAAGTATTGGAAACAATATAGAGTCCCAACAAGACAGGAGACATTAGAAAAATTGATGGAGGTAGCGGAAATGGACAAGTTAACCCTAATTCTTCAAGGGAAAGATGAAAGTGTGTTTATGAAAAGATGGGAAAGATTTTACAAATGGGTGCATAATAACTAGGGAAGTTTTGACTCGAATGTATAAAATGTATAACGTATAAAAGATTGGAAATTATTTATGTTAAAATAATTGAAATGTTGGAAGGAAAACAGTATGTTATATGGTGGAAATTTATAAATAAAAGTGTAAAAAAAAAGAAATACATTTGCTGTACATTTAGGTGCATTAAATAATGCTCTAATAAATTTAGATTGAACTTTTTTGAGGTCCTTAAAGTTATTATCACTTATTGTAATTACTTGCGTACCATATGTAAGTTGCGTTAAGACCTTTGCGTCAAATAGTTTCAAAGCCGCTAGAATTACACCTTGTCCCTCCTACCTTAAAAAACTGATAATAGCATTGACATTTCTCTCCGCAGAACAGATTGTAGAGGTTATATGTGCTGACCACCAGTCTGATACAGTAGGTATCTTATGTTCTTAAAAATTAATTTTCCACCTTGTTCATCATTTGCCTCCAAATATCAATATGTCTTAGTTAGGGGTCATTTTGTAGAAAAAAAACTGCAGGAGCTCATTAGCATACCTAATGAGCTATTAGCATAATATGACAATATGAGCAATTGTTATTAAAGGAAAAAACAGTTTTTGAAGTGGAGACAGAATACAAAAAATATAATTTAACAATAAGAGTTCTGGTGTACAAATGATATTAAGGCCTGTACCAGCTGAAATGCTTGCTACAAGTACTTTCCAATATTTTACAGCTCATGAGCACTCCCACCACATATGAAAAACTTCATAATATTATACATTTTAGAGGGCCTGTTTGGTGACAAGTACCATTAGTTTGCCATTTTAAGTTCCTTCTCTGTTAGCGAGAGATTCACCAAAAGAGCTGATCATTTTATAAACAGATGATTTCATAAGACTGGATTTACTTGATAATCTAAATCATTTTGCTATTTTTTGGGGGTAGCCTTTTTCTTTCTTACAAAGTAGAGCTATCAACTTATATTGGAAATAAGCTTTGTTTATTCTTGTACATCTAGTTCTTCAAACTGTGTTAACCCTCTCAAGGGAGTTTCCTTCCTTAACTGTGACTTAAGAAATCTTTTGATCTGTAAATAGCGGGATATAGAAATATTTCTATCGGTTTTCAGCACAACCTCAAAAGGTACAATTTTGTTATTCACTATTAGGGTATGGTACCTGACACATCTAGAATGTTCGCAGTGTTGAAAAATCATTGGGGTTTTTTTGGGGAAATAGAAGGTGCTGTTTTTTAGACAAATTGTGACTAAGTATTCATCAATGTAGTGATGATAAAATTATTGTTTCTGGCCACAGATGCCATCCATTTATCCAGCTGTAGGCCCAGGTCCAAGAGCACTCCCAGACTATGGACCTGTTCCTTCAAGGGAATGCATCCAGAATGATTGACAACTTAAATCCCGGGTAAGACCTTCTGTCCACCAGTAGAACTTCCATCTTGATAGAATTAAGCTTCAGTTTATTAGCCTGCATCCACTCCAAAACTGTTTTCAGAGAGGCAGGCTTTCTACATTCTGCCTGTAGATATGCTGGAAATGCATGATAGAGCTGAGTGTCATCTACATATTAGTGATAGTCCATTCCAGAGTTCCAGATGACCTCACCTGGTGGTTTCATGTGATGTTAAAGAACTTAGGGGACAAGATGGAACCTTGTGGGACCCCAAAGGCAAAGCGGTTGAACAACAGTCTCCCAGCACCACCTTCTGAAACTTACCCTCCAAGGAGGACTGGAACCACCACAGAATGGTGCCTCCCAATCCCAGCCCAGATAGGAAATTCAGAAGGATACCATGACTGATGGCATCAAAAGCTGCTGAGTGGACTTCTGGGTGCCAGCACAGCGAGAACGGTCGACACTGGGAAGCTCTCCCATGTGCCAGCTGGATAGACTTTTTTTAGAGGAGTTTGGGGGCTCCCAAACTACACTGAGCTCCCCGAAGAGAAGCACAGTGCAGGGGGCTCAATCGGTACTCCCCGCAAGTGGCAGCAAGTGGCAGCAAGTGGTGGGAGTCCTTTGATCACCCCAAGGCAAGAACCAATCGAGAGCGCCCATGCCAGGCATGGGCATGACAGATAGAGGGGGGTTGCAGTATAGCAATGATAAAAATAAGATAGAACTACTGCAAACAGTGCAAACCGTACATTATCCAATTTGTATTAATGCAATAACAACATATCCAATCAATTGTTCAACAATGTTTTACAGAAAATAAAGACGTCAAAAGATGAAAATGAAGACGTCAAGATGAAAAATGGATGAACTCCCCCGGAGTTGATATTTGTTTCGAGGCACCTTTTTCATACATAAAGCCTCCTAACAAGAAACATATCAATTACTCATTACAGGAAAATTCACCCGGCAATAAGAAATATAGCATACAATTGCTAATACATACATACAGCTGTGCATCCACACGGTCACAAATCTCCCAAATTGAACTTTCCTTGGGTAATTTCCTTTTTCCAATTAGATTCAGGGGAAGACAGCTCATTTGTTCCCACATTTGTGGCCAAGCTGCACACTTCTTACATTTGAAATGACCCCTGGGGAAGGTGTCATTCTCCCTGTCATGTGGTAAGTCTGCCCTTATGATCTTATCCCGTATGCTCGATGTTTTCCTAAAACCTATAATAGGAGGGTTCTTATATAACGGAACGTTGTTCAATATATGCCAATGTCTAAATATGGTCTTCCTAATGCCATACGATTTATCATTGAATTCAAGTGCCCAATGTATCCTGTCATCTCCTGTTTTCTTTTCCCTTCCTTTCAATAATCCCTCTCTATCTCTACATCTAGCCCTAAACCTGGCTGCCTCGATTACCCATGCCGGGTAACCTCTATCCCTAAACATCATGCTGAGTCTGTCAGATTCCCTTTCAAAATCCTCCTCAGTCGTGAAGTTCCTTTTAATTCTTAAAAACTGTCCGTACGGCAGATTCTCCTTGAGGTATTGTACGTGGTGTGATCTAAAATGCAAGTAGGAATTCCTGTCAGTGCTCTTATTAAAGGGGTGAATCGCCAACTGGTTATTCCAGACATATACAGTAGTATCTAAAAAATCTAAGAGGGGAAGAAGCAGAAAACTTCAACTGAACTGCTTAAAAATACCAACACCATGAGTAAATGTACAAGCAATAACATCAGAGAATTCCCATTGATCAAGCCCCCTTTAAATCTATTGAAAACACATAGGGTTAGAAGGGTGAAGAATTCTTCCCTTCCCCCTCCTTTCTTCAAGCGGCTAAGAAAAGATCTGAAAGTGTTCTTTAAAATGGCTTGGGCAAAAGAAGAGAAGGTTGTGATCTGAGAACAAAACTGTCAAATAAAAATATTGATCTTTCAATATTGTATAGTGGATTACAAAATTTTGGAAATATCCATCTTATTTGGCTTTGACTTTCAGGGAAGTAAGAGCTCCTCTATTTGAAATTACAAATAAATTATCTGGAATTATATGAACTATATGAAGACCCTTTAAAGGATTACAAATAATTATATTTTAATAAGCATCACAATTTAAAAGAAGAAGAATCAATAAGAACTATTAAGAATATAATTTGAATTTTTTATATGTTATACTCTCATAACATACTTTGTCTTGGTTTGTTAAAATTATAAAAGTACATTCTGTCTTCTCTGCATTGTTAACAATTGATAAGAATGCTGGCCTTGGCTGAAATTGTTTCAGTCTTTAATATGACTATAATGGTTATTGTTTTGCAAATATAGAGGTTGCGTGACTGTAAGGGTTTTTTTTTTTTACTGAAAGGCAATCTGAAAGACTCTCTCTCCCTCTTTTTTTAATTTGGGAGTGCTCCTGTTTTTCTTTAATGTAACTATAATAAAACCTGCTGTGTAAGTAAAGGTAGCTGTGTGATGGCAGAGGCTGTACTCACAAAGAGTTGGAGAGATCCCGTTTTTAACAAGAAATTTTGGAAATGGCTGGTGCAGGCAAAGATACATTTTTGATTACAGACTTTAAACAATTAATACAGGAAAAAATTATAACACCAGTAAGAACAGCTGTGTAAAAAGCTATGAAGGATGTGCAACCTAAGTCTGATCTACTCTTACAGCAGAGCACCAATCAGAAGGAAGAGCAAACTGACATGACATTTATTTCTGTGGAACATATTGATACAGAAGATACAGATGAAGTCTATAATCCAATTGATATGTCTCACAAAAGATATCCAAAAAGAGACAAACTGACTGAAGAATTGAACATGAGACCTCATGACAAGAGATTGAATTATTGAACCAGCAAATGAAATATCTACTCAAAGAGAGAGAAAAGAATAATATATGGAACCTCAAACTGCTTTAAAAATTACTATGGATGGTTATTTATCTCATCTACGAGGGGAAAAGGCACAAAATCAAGACTTTAAGACTTAAGAGGAGAAATAAGAGAATGAAGAAGAGGATGAAAAACTATGGGAAAGCTCCAAAATGTTGTGGATAAGAGAGAGTACAAAAACATCAAATTTTTGGATAAGGGAGAAAACACAGTCCCTCAAGATTTTTATAAAGGTCTGAACAATATAATTATTATACAGCTGTTCAAAACTCTATAAATGAATTGAAACATTGGAAAATATACCAAAAGAGTATAAAAATGTATTTTTCACAAAATGTATTTGTGAAAGATCATTGTAAGAATATAAGGAGAAATTTGGAAAACAAATACTGAGGTATTTAAATAGGTAATTTGATGAGGTAATGAAACCCCCTATTATTTAGATAGCTGTGTAAATGCTTGTGTATGTATGAAACTACGTAGTATAGATTGAAGAATACAATAGTTAAAGTATACCAACATATAACCTTCCATAAAATACAAAAATCTATATTTAAAAATATGCAAAAGATTTTTGTAAGAACATAAGGTGGAACATGGTAAACAAATATGGTGTGAAGTATCTAAGCATGTAAATTGATGATGTAACTGAACCCCCCACATTTATGTATTAGTGTGTTTTGTCTGTGTGATGTCTGTCTTTAGAAAAATGAAATCTTTTATATATAAAAAAAGCTGCTTAGAGGTTCAGGAAAATTAATAGAGTTACACTCCCTCTGTCCAGCTCCTGGTGCAAGTAATCCACCAGGGCAACCAAGTCTTTTCCAGTCCCATAACCAGGCCTAAACTCGAATTGGAAGGAATCTGCCTCATCCAGGAAAGCTTGTTATAATAAGTCAATTAATGTTCAAAGGGCTATTTGAACTACTGGAGAACACTCAGTCTCTGCTACATGGTTTTTCAAATGTTGCAATCACATCTCTACATGCCTTTCTACTGCATATGAATTCAGAATTAATATGAAAATCTTTATTACTACAATATCATTAAAGTCAGTTGTTAGCCAAATTGCCTTATTTTATTAATAAGCTTGAGGGAATTATGAATATTAAAGGGCAATGTGTATACGGGAGTCAGAATTCCCAGAGCCCATGAATAGACACAGAGACTATGTTGCTAAAATAATTGATTCCTTTACTAAATGTTCTTCAAGCATACGAACAATAATCAAGCATTCACACACACAATACAGAACTAGGAATACAGAGTTGAAAGAATAGCGCAATTTTCATGAGGAGGAATATCTTTGGTGGGTAATATGTTACCTGTTCGATGAGACACTTGGATCATGCAGCAAAAAATAAACACACTAAGGGGAAGGGATTGTGAGTTGACCACCAACACACATGGACTAATTCCAAACTGGCTGAGAATGGAACCAACAAGATAGGGTGGGGTTAGGAGAGGAAGAAGCAAGAGAGCGAGCTCAGGGAGAGCCCACCTTAAATAGCTAAAATATGACCTGAGGCAATGGCCCATGTGGTCACCTGGTTCCCAGGAAGTACTAGAAAAAAACAAACTCTGGATGGGGTATAAAGGGATTAATAGCTAGGCAACTGAAAATTAATGGTCAGCAGAAGTGACATCTCTGGGGGAAGGGGTTGAGATAAAGGAGAGAGTGAATAGAATCAATCACATTGCAGGTGCAGTGCTTCGTGTTAACAATCAGATACTTGACAGCAGTGCTATCTGGATGGGTGACTGGAAGGATGGATCATGGCTATTGCAAGTGGGCATCAACATAGCGAATAAGGTTCAATGTGGCCAAGTGCAAGGTGATGCAAATTGGAGCCAAAAATCCTAAATATAAATACACGTTGATGGGGTCTGAACTGGCAGAGACTGATCAAGAGAGAGATCTTGGAGTTGTAGTAGATAACTCACTGAAAATGTCGAGACAGTGTGTGACTGCAATAAAGAAGGCCAATGCTATGCTGGGGATTATTAGGAAGGGTATTGAAAACAGATCAGCCAATATAATAATGCCCCTATATAAATCAATGGTGAGACCTCATTTGGAATACTGTGTGCAATTCTGGTCACCACACCTTAAAAAGGATATTATAGCTTTGGAAAAAGTGCAGAAAAGGGCAACTCAAATGATAAAAGGGTTGGAACACTTTCCCTATGAGGAAAGGTTAAAGCACTTAGGGCTCTTTAGCTTGGAGAAAAGACGACTGAGGGGTGACATGATCGAGGTTTATAAGATTATGCATGGGAAAGAGCAGGTAGAGAAAGAGGTACTTTTCTCCCTTTCTCACAATACAAGAACTCGTGGGCACTCAATGAAATTGCTGAGCAGTCAGGTTAGAACGGATAAAAGGAAGTACTTCTTCACCCAAAGAGTGATTAACACATGGAATTCACTGCCACAGGAAGTGGTGGCGGCTACAAGCAGGGACGGCTTCAAAAGGGAGAGCCAGTTTGGTGTAGTGGTTAAGTGCACAGACTCTAATCTGGGAGAACCGGGTTTGATTCCCCACTCCTCCACTTGCACCTGGCTGGATGACCTTGGGCAAGCCATAGATCTGATAAGAGCTGTCCTTGAAAAAGAACAGTTTCTGTCAAGAGCTCTCTCAGCCCCACCTACCTCACAGGGTGTCTGTTGTGGGGAGGGGAAGAGAAAGGAGTTTGTAAGCCGCTCTGAGACACTTTTGGGTAGTGAAGGGTGGGGTATAAATCCAATCTCTTCTTCTTCTTCTTCATATGGAGCAGAGGTCCATCAGTGGCTATTAGCCACAAGGTATAGATAGGGGGTCTGGGGCAAGTGATGCTCTGTCTTCTTGGTGCTTGGGGGGGTCAACAGTGGGAGGGCTTCTAATGTCCTGAGCCCACTGGTGGACCTCCTGATGGCACGTGGTGTTTTTGACCACTTTGTGACAGAGTGTTGGACTGGATGGGCCTTTGGCCTGATCCAACATTGGCATCTGTTATGTTCTTATGTCTGTAGCTGGGCACAGTCTTTTGTTTTAGGCTGGTTTAGGAGGAGGAAGAATGTGTTCCTTTCCAGGTGAAGCTAATACGTGGGGGGGAATTCCCTCATGGCTTCTGTTCAGGAAATCTGTCCTTTGCCAGAGCATGGCTTCTTCTCTGATCTGCTGCTGTCTCTGCATGTTTGTTTGCATCCCGGTGCTTGGGGTGGATGCAGGAGTTCAGTGACAGAAAGCTTCTGTAGTCCTGGGTCCACATTTGGCTTCGCATACTACTTAGGCTCAAGGTTCCCTTTGGCCACAGTGTACATTCCATAGTCCAGCATACGGCACTTCTCTAGGACCACATCTCTGTCCATTTTTCAGACTCCACAGCCAACAACATAGTACACGCTTATCAGGAAAGGTAATATTTTATTGAAGAGCTATAGCTGCATTAACATAGGCACTGTTAAGAATGACGGCTGACGACAGGGCATAATAGGATATAGGGTATTCATATGCACCCCCCCCCACTGCCCTGGGCAATTAGTCACCCTCCTGTGCGCGGGAGAAAGGGCTCCGGCCGTTTTGCACTGAAGCTGGGAACCAACTCTCTCCCGCAATTCCCGAGAAACCCAGACATCAACATCACCACCTGCAGAACTTGTAGATACATGTTACAGCAGCAAAGAAGCACAGAAGGAATGCACTGGCAATTAGAATACAACTAACCTCGTAAATAAAAGAGCAGGAAGAGATACATTATAAATATGTCTGGTTGAGCTATTTACAGATAGTTGATTTGTTCAAAGCAGATAAGAAAAAGTATGGATTTAGAGAGGAGAAAAATGAAATTGAAACTGTCTGGGAGGGAGGAGGGGAAAAGGCGATTTCTACTGTATATAAAATTTTGTTAAAATGGTATACGGAAGATGAGACGGTGAAAGAGCAAATGCTTAAATGGGCAGTAAATGTTAATACTGAGATCTCTATGGACTCCTGGGAATATCTGTGGAAAAATTCGATCAAGATCTCGTCATGTACCAATGTGAAAGAGAATTGTTATAAAATGATGTACAGGTGGTATATGACACCCAAGAAAATAGCCAACATGAACCAAAACTTTTCTAACAAATGTTGGAAATGTAGAAAACATGAAGGTTCATTTTATCATATGTGGTGGACATGTGAAAAAGCTGTGGACTTTTGGACTAGAGTCCACAGCGAAATGCAAAAATTTTTGAAATGTTCCTTTAAAAAAGCACCAGAAATTCTGCTCTTAGGACTTAAAATGGAAGAATTGAATATTACAAAAAGAACTTTATTTTGGTACCTGATTACAACGGCGAGAATACTCTATGCACAATGTTGGAAACAAGAAAGAATTCCAGAGTTAGAAGAATGGATACAAAAAACTTTGTTTATGACTGAGATGGACAAAATTACGAAAAAATTGAATAAGAAAGAAGATCAGGAATTCTATGAGGAATGGAGAGACTTTAAAATTTACCTAGAAAAGAACTGGGATGTAAAGCACAATCTATTATATTTAGAACAATATTGAAACTAGAATATGATGTTATCTTAAGGTGTACTGGAGTGACGAGGGGGGAAGCATTGCGGGAAGCCACGGTGAGGGGGAGAGTAAAGTGGGGATATTGGGGGTAAAAATCGAAACATTAATGGAACTAATGACATGTCAATATTTTCATGAAAAATAAAATTGTGTTCTAAAAAAAAAAATACAACTAACCTCCCCACCCCCATGGAAGCATAGCTGACATACTGTCCCCTCGAAAATCTGCTTCTCTCCATTCTTTCTGGAGGTCTCCCGGGCATTCCGGGAGTCCTCCCGGTCATTCCAGGAGGTCTCCCGGCTTGTCCGGGAACGCACAATGAAACTTCCGCAACAGCCTAGGGGCCTGAATATCCCCTAATTCCAACCATTCGAGGTGCTGGGGTCCGAAATCTGACCATTCAACCAGATACATTAATTTCCCAGATTTGATCATAGAGTTCAGAATTTTTGAAATCTCATAATGTTCCTCGCCTTCAACCAAGATCGAAGGGGGTACAGGTTTAGATGGATGCCAAGGACTGGAACCGGAATTCTTTTTCAGGAGGCTGAAATGAAACAGAGAATGCAATTTCCTCAAGTTTTTAGGCAGATCCAGTTCCACAGCAACATTATTGATCACCCTTTTCACCGGAAATGGACCAATATAATTCCAGCCCAGTTTTTGACTAGGGCATAGCAGCTGGATGTTTTTGGTAGACACATAAACTGAGTCTCCAGGCTATAGAGCCCAACCCTCCACCCTTCTCTTATCAGTCTGACATTTTTTGACTTTCTTGGCCGCATTCAAAGTCTTACACAGTAGGGGCAATGAGTCCCGCAATTGTTTACACCATAGCGCTGCATCCCCTGGCCCCAAGTCACCGTTCCCTTCCAGAAACAGGATGGGTGGGCTATCATAACCATACAAAGCTTTAAAAGGAGACATCCCAATAGAGGAGTGACATGTGTTGTTATAACAGAATTCGGCCAGGGGCAAGAGGTCGACCAAGTTGTCTTGTTGATAGTTTGTAAAACAACAGATATACTGCTCCAAGGTCTGATTGACCCACTCCGTTTGTCCATCAGTTTCTGGGTGATAAGCTCTGCTCAGGCCCCTCTCCACCCCCACCAGTTTCATTAGCTGCCCCCAGAATCGAGACATGAACTGAGTCCCCCTGTCGGAGACTACATTGGTGGGGGGCATGTGTAAATGTACCATGTCTCTGAGAAATGCTTTTGCTAGTGCCTTAGCCGTTGGCAGGGAGGCAAAGGGGATGAAATGTGCTTGCTTAGAAAACAAATCCACTACCACCCATGTAACAGTCATCGATTTACTCTGGGGGAGATCAGTAATAAAATCCATGGAGATAACCTCCCAAGGTCGGCTCGGAGTAGGTAGTGGGTGCAAGAGACCCGGAGGTTTCCCCGGTCTAGGTTTATTCATGGCGGAAATCTGGCAGGACTTGACAAAGGAGTATAGATCCTTGTGCATTTGTGGCTCCCAAAACTGATGTTGCAATAGCTGAAGGGATTTAACGAAACCCGGGTGTCCCGACAGTTTGGAGCCGTGCACAGCTTGCAACATCTCCCCACGGAGTGAGAGCGGAACTAACAGTTTAGGTCCCCGATACCAACAGCCATCATTTCGCAGTTCAAAATCACCCTCTGCTTCAAGCACGGCCTTGTCGCCCTCTGAGAAGGCAGAGGCGAACTTACGGTGCCAAGTCCCCCCCGCCCCTTCTGGCTAGGAAGGGTTAGGGTTCTGCATCACAGGGGTTGGAGTAGTGTGGCGTGCTTGGCTGCGTGTCGTCACTGCCCCGCCCAGATGTGAAGGCGTGAACACAGAGTCCAAAACAACTTCCCGTTGGCTATCGTGTTGTGGTAGGTGGGACAATGCGTCAGCAAGAGAGGTCACTGAACCGAAGAAGTGATGGAGGGTGAACTGGAATTTGGAAAAGAAATCTGCCCACCGAAGTTGCTTGGCATAAAGACACTGAGGTGTTTTGAGCATTTCCAAGTTCTTATGATCAGTCCACACCTCGAATGGGACTCGCGCCCCCTCCAACCAATGTCTCCATGTGGATAGGGTGAGCTTTATTGCCCCTGCCTCCTTTTCCCAAACAGACCAGTCACGTTCAGTGTCATTAAACGTCCTTAACACGTATGCCAAGGGATGAAACAACCCATCCCCACCCTCTTGGAGGAGCGCCCTCCCCCATGGCAACATCCGACGCATCAGTTTGCACATTGAACTTTCTTGTTTCATCAAAGTGGGCAAGGACTGGCTCCGAGGTGAACAATGCTTTGAGGCATTCGAAAGCCTCCTGACACTCCGTACTCCATTGCAACACCGATCCCGGCTTAGTAGCCTCTGGGCCCTTTCCTTTAGTCTTTAATATGTCGGTCAGGGGTAAGCTGACCTGGGCAAAATTGGGCAAAAAGTTTCTGTAAATGTTCGCGAATCCGAGAAAGGATTGGAACTGGCGACGGGTGCGGGGTACCCCCCACCCCAGCACATCACGCAGTTTTCCCTGATCCATCTCTAGACCCCTGTAAAAGATCTGATACCCTAAGAAGTCAATGTATGTCTTATGAAATTCGCATTTAGACAGTTTTGCAAACAGTTTGTGCTTGTGCAATGTGGTCAACACCTCCCTCACCAAGTTCACATGGGAAGGGAGGTCAGAGGAGTAAAGCAAGATACCATCAAGGTAAACAAGGACCCCTTTGAACAAATGCTTGTGCAACACCTCGTTGATCAAATTCATGAAGACCCCTGGGGCCCCTTGAAGACCGAACGGCATCACCCGATACTCGAACTGTCCAAGAGGGGTGTTGAAAGCAGTCTTATGTTCGTCCACCTCCCTGATGCGCACTCGAAAGTACCCATCCCGAAGATCCAAGTTAGAAAAGATTTTCCCTTTGGCTGCTTCCGCTAGCAAGCCTTTTATCAAGGGTATGGGATATGCATTGGTTGACGACACTGTAATTAAGCCTCTGTAATCTGTGCATAGTCTCATTCCCCCATCTTTTTTCCTCCGGAACAATACTGGGGCTGCAAACGGGGACGAGGCTGGTCTGATGAAACCACGGGCCAGGTTTTTGTCTATGAACTTGTGCAGTCCATCTTTCTCCGCTGGCCTCATTGCATAAATGCGCTCCTTGGGTAGTTTCTGGCCAGGCAACATTTCAATGCTGCAGTCCGAGTGTCTATGAGGTGGGAGCTCATCAGCTTCTTCCTCCTCAAACACTCTGGCTAAGTCCCGATACTCGGGGGGAATGGATAGCAGCTCCTCTTGAGCCAGACACACTCTAGGGGTTTTCGCTGTTGGCTGCTGGCCCCATTTCGAGTCCCATTGGTGCTCTCGGCACCTGGGTGAGATGAATTGTACCTTCCCCTCATCCCACAGTATGTAGGGATCATGCCCATGCAGCCACAGGCCTCCTAGGACCTGTGGGAATCTGGCGGCTGAGGTGATCACGGATGGCCATTCTTCCCAATGATCCCCCACCCCAACCCGAAACGGGACAGTCTCGTATTCGCAAGGTTTTTTTCATAGTGGACCCATCCATTTGGGTAGAAATCAAAGGGTCTTCCAGCTTCACAACCCCCGCCTCTAGCCCCGTAATGAGGGAGGGGTTGATAAGAGCCTTCCCACACCCTGAGTCAATTAGTGCCCTTACACAGATATGCGTTCTGAGGCTGGGGTTAATCAAAGTCACAGACACAAAAAACAAGGAGGGGGGAAGCAGCTCACCACTTTAGGTGCCTCCGGGATCAGGCCCTGCTGCTCCGCACGTCTCACAGCAGGACCAAGCCTTTTCCCACTGGCTCAGGGTCTTCTTTGCTGGAGTCATTTTCCAATTCCTCGGGGGTGGCTTGCAAGGCTTTAGCATATTTCGGTTTCCCAGTCGACTTCTTTGCCGGGGTGACTGGGCGCACCTTCGCCTGGTCGCTCGGCCCCTGCTTCCCGGGGCCCGCCACACTGCAGTCGGCCACGAAATGGCCCCTTTCCCCACACTTCAGGCAGAGCCCTTGACACATGCGTTGCTCACAAGTACACTCGGATTGCCGCACCGGTTTTCCCTTCTGAGCCGAAGTGGTCGGCTTACCTCCCGCTGTTGCAATGTCCAGATGCAGGGTGTTCAAGCGGGTCTCCGCACTCTCTGTCTCTTGCATCCATGCTGGGAAGGAGACAGGATCCCCGGCTCATAGGACCGTTTCCTGGATTTCAGGATTCAGCCCCACTCAGTATAACTCTGCCAGCACAGGATCAGGCCAAGTTTGGAATTTGGCCGCATGCAACTTAAACTCCGAGGAGTACTCCCTCATGGATCTCTTGCCTTGCTTCAGGGTGCATAGAAATGCCCTTGCCTTGGGCCTGGCATTCCGGTCTTCGAATTGGGCCTGCAACGCCCACATAAAAGTGTCAAAATTCACTAGCTCTGGACCCCATGCATTGTGCAGCCCCACATACCAAGCCGGTGTGGGGCCCCGCAAGCATGCCGCTACTATATCCACGCGGCTTCTGCCATCAGGGAACAGGGGGCCCGATCGTTCCACGAACTTCATCACTCGAACCACAAAGTAGGAAAGTTCCTCAGGGTTCCCGTCAAACAAGGCCTTGATTAGGTCCTTCGGCCAATGAATTACTGGGCCTCCCCCGGCCCCGGTCTTGGCACATCTCCAGACCGGGCCAGCTGGGGGGGAGCCGATGGGCCTGCAGGTGCCACCGGTTGAGCTTCCCTTTCTTCCCTAATAGCTTGAATTACCAACTGCGGGATCGCATGAATAATGTCCTCCAGATCCCTCTGCAGCTGTCACCTCTCTCGATCCGCCACCTCCATCCTGTGGGCCAACTCCAGTCCCTCATCCGGGGACAATCACCGACTCCTTGCCTTCGACCGGTCCGTCACCCATGGGACCGGCTGTGGTTCAAAGAACGGGGCTAAACCTCCCACCGAGGTAAATCCCAGGTCGAATCTGCTGTCTCTCCTGGGCCCCTGCGTAAGCATATAAGTCTCTGCAGTAGAGTCCAGGTTGAATTGGCCCCACCTGGAGCTCGGTCGATACCCAGGGCCTGGCGGCTGCCACAGCCCCGAGGGAGTCAGGAACACCAGGGTTGACGTCGTCTTTGGGACAGCTCCCTTCTCCGCTGCAGTCACCGGCGGAGTAGTGGTCACTGGCACCCCTGGCTGGGTCGTGGGAGTCAGTCCCCCAGTCGTGGTAGGAATCGGGACCTCTTCGTCCTCTCCCTTTTCCTCCTCTTCTTTGGGAATCTGTTTCTCCTCTCCGGCGCTCATCTTGGTTGGGGAGAGAGGCGCGTAGATAGAGAATGAAGGATTCTTAACAGAATGTCAGAACCTACAGCCAACAATGTAGTACACGCTTATCAGGAAAGGTAATACTTTATTGAAGAGCTATAGATGCATTAACATAGGCACTGTTAAGAATGACGGCTGCCCATGGGGCATAATAGGATATAGGGTATTCGTATGCACACACACACCCCCACTGCTCTGGCCAATTAGTCACACTCCCGCACGCGGGAGAAAGGGCTCCAGCCATTTTGCGCTAAAACTGGGAACCAACTCTCTCCCACGGTTCCCGAGAAACCCAGACATCAACATCACCACCTGCAGAACTTATAGATAAGTGTTACAGCAGCAAAGAAGCACAGAAGGAATGCACTGGCAATTAGAATACAACTAACCTCCCCACCCCCATGGCAGCATAGCTGACACCTGGCTGCCTGCACCTAAAGGGAATCCTTTAATCTGAGCGGAGATTGGGCACGTGGGTCACTATGGGGAGGGTATACCTCTCAGTTTGAGCATCTGCATTTTAACAACATGTATGGCAATGAAAGGCGGGAAGAAGAAAAATGGCAAGATATATCCCTGCAAAGTCACGAGTAGGAAACAGTGTACATGTTTCAAAAGCACACTCCAGCTACATTGGCACAGGCATTGTATACTGGTTTCAGCATGGTGCTTATCACTACAATTGCCCCCAGCATAGAAACATTCACACTTGACAGTGCACCAAGCTAAAGTTAAAATAAAATCTTCAGAGAAGATCTTGGCAGCTGCATGGTTAGTTTTGATGTATTAAAATTGTTGTCAGGCTGTAGTCTTATTTGTCTTGAGAGAGCTGCACTTGCTGCTAATGGGAGAATTGACTTTTCATGTGGGAACACTTTAGCAAACATGACTACAAATGATATGACAAGAATTTGTTCTTGTATGAGGATGAAGAAGGAGGAGATTGAATTTATACCCCACCCTTCACTCAGAGTCTCAGAGCAGCTTACAAACTTCTTTCCCTTCCCCTCCCCACAACAGACACACTGTGAGGTAGGTGGGGCTGAGAAAGCTCATTCAAGAACTGCCCTTTCAAGGATAGCTCTTGTCAGAACTATGACTTGCCTAAGGTCATCCAGCAGCTGCAAGTGGAGGAGTGGAGAATCCAACCCAGTTCTCCCAGATTAGAGTCCACAAACTTAACCACTATACCAAACTGGCTCTCAATGCAGAATATGTTACAACTAGCAGTAAAGCCCGTTGTGAAAGCAATACAACGAGATCTAGAAAGAGGCTCTGGGGGAGTGCTCTGGCTTTGGGCAAACAGTGTCAATTTGCTATAGTGGCCTCAGCAGGGTATAATGACAGAGTCCACTGTTTTCTCCAGAGGAACTGATCTCTGCTACCTGAAGAGCAGTTGTAATTGTGAGTGATCTGTAGCCCTCACCTGGAGATTGGCAGCAATTGTTACCCAGGACAAAGTGGCTGGTTTGGAGGGTGTAGTCTATGGCATTCTACCTGTCTGAGGTCCCACCCCTCTGCAAACCCCACCCTCTCCAGGCTCCACCCTCAAATCCCCAGGAATTTGTCAGCATGTAGTTGGCAACCCCATCTCCTTCCCAGCTAACCATCAACCTACCATTATCTGCCCTTTTGACTTCAGCTGATTTCTGCCCTCCCTTCTGCAGAGCAGTTGTAATTCTGAGTGCTCTCCAGCCCTCACCCGGAAATTGGCAACAATGGTTCCCTATGAGGGACTGACTGGTTTGGAGAATGGAGTCTATGGCATTGTACCTGTCTGAGGTCCCACCCCTCCTCAAACCTCACCCTCTTCAGGCTCCATCCCTCAAATCTCCAGGAATTTCCCATCTGGAGTTGGCAACCCTATCAGGACTGGCCCCAATGTGTTTTCTCCCAAAGGCCAAAGTAGGTGACAGGACCAAGCTTAGTTGCCTACCAACAGGCACTGAGGGGAAAGTAGGATTGCCAGCTCTAAGGAGGGAAATACCTGGAGGTTTGGGGGGTGGATTCTGTAGAGGGCAGCATTGGAGGGGGGGCAGAAGGACTCAGCAGGTATAATGTCATAGGGTCTACCCTCCAAAGCATCCATTTTCTCCAGGGGAACTGATCTCTGTCATCTGGAGATCAATTGTAACAGTGGGAGATCTCCAGGTCCCACCTGGAGATTGGCAACCCTAGGGGAAAGTCAGCTGCACAGCAGGGGGTTGAAGAGAATGGTTTGATGGCTGCTGGGCCAAGATTGGCAACAATAGTTCCCCAGGAGCCCCATCGTAAATGCACCAAACAATTCCTAAAGATTAGGCAGCTTTTAAAACATGATCCTGGGACCTACACACCACCAGACATTCCAACTGCCTTGCGGGGGGGGGGAGTATGAGGTGTGGAATGGAGTGAAGTCCAATCAGCTTCCATATGCAAAAGACCTTGAAGGTTCCATATGCAACTGACATTCCAATTGCCTTGCGGGGAGGGGGGTGAGTTTGAGGTGTGGAATGCAGTGAAGTCCAATCAGCTTCCATATGCAAAAGACCTTGAAACACTGGGCGGGACTGCACAAAGCAGCCAGTCAACCCAGCCAGCGTCTTCTGACTGACAGTTCAAGCGTCCATACACTAAAGGAGTGCATTTTAGAACTTTGGCACCCACTATTCAATTATATATAAGGAGAGATGGCAAATGTTAACTGTATCTTTATTAAAATGGTTGACAATTGTTCCTATTCACCTACCTATTACACACACACACACAAACATATAAATCATCTTCTGTGATGGTCTTTCCCAGAGCCAGTCATGCTTCCAGCCACTGTCTTCTATTACCCTTTTGCTTTCCTTGACTTTTCTGGAGATGACAGAGAATACAACATGTAGTTAAAAACACCCACAAGCCATAGGGGAAATCTGTCATCTCCCTGGCATAGTCTGCAGAGCATGAAAGCATATAGCAAAACATGAGGCAATTATCCTTGGCTAGAATAATTACCTTGTAGTAAAGAAGTCAGGTCTTATCATCCAGACACTTACTCAGGTGAGTAAAATTTATGAAAATAAAATTACAAAATAAAGGAACCAGGGCTTATTAGCATGCAAGAGGATTGGCACTATAACTTGCAAATGTAGATCCACGGGGTGTGTGTGTGGGAGTGGTTTATGTATTTTGCTCCTACTTTGTATTACATATCCTTTTATTTTGTATGTAAAGTAAAGACTAGTGCTGGATTCCGGTTCCGGTCGCACGGAGGTTGGACGTGATCGGTCGAGCTCCTGACTGATTACCAACCTTTTCCCCTACCTTCGGGAGGTTTTTTCGCTCGGCGGGGTGAAGAACCTTCTACGAGAAACAAGGACGTCTCTCCAGCGAGGAGTGCGGTCTTGGTGGCGGAGACGAGCGGCGGCTTGGCTTTGCTGTGCCAAGATTTGCTCCAGAGCAGAAGGTGGGGACGAACCCAGCGAGGCTCCTTCCGGCTGGGTAAATGTGTTGACTGAAACTATAGCAGAGATTCCTCAAAACGAAATGCACTAAGGAAAAAAACGTGAACTTTATGCCAAAGTAAGTTGTTGTTTTTTCTGCTGAACTATATCTCTTTACTGCAATTGCGGAGAGAAAAACAGTCCCGAGAGTGGGTCGCTTTAAGGATCAGGAAGCGGCGAATCTGCGACGGCGCCTCTCTGGACTAAGTGTAAATTTCGGTGCCGCATCTTAAAGGGACTACAGTCCGTAGAGAAATGATTTCACTGAGAGAGACGGCAAAAGGATTATAAGCATTACTACATGGTGACAGTAACCAAGAAGGTTGAAGGGACAAACCAGTTAACTATTTTAGAGTAAAATGGAGTGTTGGAAAAGAGAAAATGGCAAGAAGGATAAAGAAAATTGATCTCCTGATTTCACGGTGAACTTAAGTTTGAGCAGTGGAACAACAGAAGAAGATCGGACCTTTGGGCTTTAACAGTGAGTTTGAGTCTGAGCAGTGGAAGAAGAGATGGAGAGAAGCATGCTATTTACTGACCAAAGACTATGTAGAGTTGCTGAATGTTTGATGAATTGACTGGTTGATGAAGTAATCTACTGTAATCTACTGTTTAAAATTGATTGATGTCTTGGAAAGGGTTATAAACTAAAATTACACTTGTATATAAGAGGGGAAATAAATATTGATCCAGTTGGTTTAGTAAGGTTTAGTGAAATAAGGATTATGCTGAGTTGCTGAGTTTTCTGAGTTGTCTGATGAATTAACTGGTTAATGAATTGATTTGATGAATTACTTAAAATCGATTGTTGCCTTGGAAAGATAATAACTACACTTGTATATAAGAGGAAAAATAAATATTGATTTAGTAGGTTTAGTAAGATTTAATGAATTAAGGTTTAGTAAGGTTTAATGAATTAAGAAGGAATAAGAATAAACAGAGAAGAATAAGGAAAAAGGAATATAGGGAAAAATTTCAGGAGACTTTTTGTTGTTGGTGGTATCAAGGATTGGAGAGCCTGTTGTTAAAAAGGCCTGGGCACATTTATTTATTTATTTATTTATTTTGGGATTTGTATCCCGCCCTACCCGTACGGCTCAGGGCGGCTAACAACGGCCATGCCGAATCAAAGTATAAAATACATTAAAACTTCCATAAATACAAAATAAAATGGTGCTCTACAGTATATAGTAAAGATCAAGGTCATTTTAAAATCCAAGCTGGTTGATGACTCTCATTTGCAGCCGATAGAATAACGTCGAAGCGCCAGGATAATGTCCCTCTTCTGGTAACGTGCCCCCCGTCCAAGGCCAGGCAGATGGTAGGTCCGCCACGATGGTGGTATAGTGGCGGCGGCGGCGACTCCTACTCAAAAGCCTGGCAGAAGAGCTCCGTCTTGCAGGCCCTGCGGAACTGCACTAGGTCCCGCAGGGCCCTGATCTCCACCGGGAGCTCATTCCACCAGGTAGGAGCCGCCACCTAAAAAGCCCTGGCCTTGGTTAGGGTGAGCTTGATGTCCTGGGGGCCTGGGACCTCAAGGAAGTCCAGACTCCCTGATCGCAGCGCTCTTGGGGGAACATACGGGAAGAGGCGGTCCCTCAGGTTGACTGGGCCCTGGCCATGTAGGGCTTTAAAGGTAAGAACCAGCACTTTGAAACGAATCCGGTATGCTATAGGCAGCCAGTGCAGCGCTTGCAGCACCGGCCGGATATGGTCCCTCCTCGAGAGACCCATCAACAGCCTGGCTGCAGCATTCTGCACCAGCTGCAGCTTCCGGATTTGCAACAAAGGCAGCCCCAAGTAGAGAGCGTTACAGTAGTCCAGCCTCGAGGTGACTGTCGCGTGGATCACAGTGGCCAAGTCCTCGCGGCTGAGATAGGGGGCCAACTGCCGGGCCAGCCAGAGATGGTAAAAGGCAGACCTCGCAGTGGCTGCTACCTGGGCCTCCATTGTCAATGAAGAGTCCAGGAGCACTCCTAAACTCCTAACCTCCCGCACAGGCACTAGAGGCACCCCGCCGAAGGTCGGGAGAAGGAGCCCCAAATCCCGGCCGGTCCGACAAAGGCCCAGGACCTCCGTCTTTGCCGGGTTTAATTTCAACCGACTCAGCCTGAGCCAACCAGCCACGGCTTGTAATGCCTGAGAAAGGTCATCGGGACTGGAGTCTGAGCGGCCGTCCAACATCAGGTAGAGCTGGGTGTCATCAGCGTACTGATGACACCCAAGCCCATACCTCCGGACAATCTGGGCGAGGGGGCGCATATAGATGTTAAATAACATTGGGGACAACACGCCACCCTGGGGCACCCCACATTCAAGGGGGTGCCTTCGGGACCGCTGATTCCCCATTGCCACCCTCTGTCCCCGACCTTGGAGGAAGGAGACGAGCCATTGAAGGGCAAGCCCCCTTATCCCCACGTCGGCAAGGCGGCGGGCTAGCAACTGGTGGTCGACCATGTCGAACGCAGCCGACAGATCCAACAACACCAGTGCAGCCACTCCGCCTCGGTCCAGATGCCTACGGAGGTCGTCCGTCAGCGCGACCAGGACATTCTCCGTCCCGTGACCTGGGCGAAAGCCGGACTGGAAGGGGTCGAGGATGGAGGCCTCATCCAGGTAGCTCTGCAACTGTGCTGCCACCGCCCTCTCTATAAGTTTGCCCAAATAGGGCAAATTGGAAACCGGCCGATAGTTGGCCAATCCGTCCGGACCCAAAGATGGTTTTTTAAAGAGAGGGCGGACCATCGCTTCCTTGAGTGTCTGGGGAACCGTCCCCCAGTGAGGGACTTGTTAACAATCTCCCACAGTGCACCTCGCAACCCCTTGTGGCCCGCTTTAATTAGCCAGGAGGGGCACAGATCAAGGATGCAAGTGGTCGGGTGCACTGTTGCGAACAGCCTGTCAGCCTCCTCCAGGCTGAGTGGGTCGAAACATTCTAAACCCGGCGCCAAAGATGTGCAAGGGGCCTCGAGTTCCCTAACTGTATCAATTGTGGCGGGGAGGTCGTGGCGGAGTGTCAGGACTTTATCTGCAAAGTGGCTCGCAAATGCCTCACAGCCAACATCCAATTCACTAAAATTTTGCCTGCCCTGAGGCAGAGTTGTTAAGGACCGAATCACCCTAAATAATGGGCCAGGCGCGAGCTTGCAGACACAATCGAGGCCGCATAGAAATTCCTCTTAGCGGCCCTGACTGCCATCCCATAGGATCTCATAAGCGTCCTATAGGATGTTCTTGATACTTCGTCGCAAGCACAACGCCACCGTCTCTCTAGCCTTCTCAGTTCTCGTTTCAGCGAGCGCAACTCCTGGGTATACCAGGGCGCTCGCCTATCACGAGTGCGGAGAGGGCGCCTGGGAGCGATCACGTCAATGGCTGAGGAGAGCCGGCAGTTCCAGTCCTCCACCAGCTCATCTAACGAACCGCCAGGGGACCTAGGATCCCGCAGAGCCATCAGGAGCCGCATAGGGTCCATTTGGCTCCGCGGGCGAGCCAAAATCAGCTCACCACCTAAACAGGGTCGGGGTGGGATATTCAGACGGGCCTTCAGGACATGGTGGTCCGACCATGGCACCGCCGAGGCAGTGATCCGGTCCACCAAAACTCCCGCTGCAAAGATCAAATCGAGCATGTGCCCAGCCCGATGCGTGGGGGCCGAGATGAACTGGGAGAGTCCCAGTGCCGCCATGGATGACACTAGGTCCATAGCCCGGCTGGAGGTCGCGTCCTCGGCATGGACGTTGAAGTCACCCAGGACAAGCAGTCTAGGGTGCTCCAGCGCCCAGCCTACGGAGCAGGGATGGCAGGCTGTCGGCCAGAGCGTTAGGTGGACGGTACACCAGCCAGATAGCCAAACTCTCCTCAGCCTCCAGCAGCATGCCGACACATTCAATGCCCGTGATCTCAACCTGTGGGAGCGCCCTGAAGGAGTAAGCCTCCCGAATGAAGAACGCCACTCCTCCCCCCCGCCCCCTGGTCCGGGATTGATGGAGGACCGAGAACCCCGGTGGGGCAAGTTGGGCGAGCGCGACTGTCTCGCCCTCCCGCACCCAGGTCTCGGTCACGCACGCCAGGCTTTGACATATATAGTACTGGGTGAAAAAACAATATATATATATTGATTATTGATTGATTGAGAAATATATTGATTATTGATTGTTATTGAAGGTTGGTTAGAATTTTGTAAGGACAAGAGTCTAAGAGTGTGGAAGAGTAGTAGGAAAAAACAGAAAGGTATATAGAATGGAAAAACAAGAAAAAGGGGCAACTGCAAGGAGGGGGTCTGTATCAATACCTGGCCCAAACCCCCCAGTGTGGAATCCTAAAGACTTTCAGATTCTAATTCAGGAATCTGTAAATATGGCAGTAGAAGTGGCAATGATAAAGGTAACTGAGCCAATTCAAAAGAAACTGGAAGATCTTTCAAAACTAGATGATATTTCAAATCAACTAACCATACAAACAGAAGAGATTAAAAAACAATTGATAGAAAATAAACAAGAGATAGCCGTGCTTGTAAAAAGGACAGAGAAACTAGAAACAAGAACAGACCACACAGAAGATAAATTACAACTTGTTAAAGATAAACAACAAGATTTGGAAGAAGCAGTGATTAGGCTAGAAATGGAAAAGGCCTCTTACATATTGCGATTACAGAACTTTCCTGAGAAGAAGGGAGAAGATTTGAGGCAAGAGTTGAGCCAGGCTTTGACAGAATTTTTAGAGTTAGAAACCTCCTCAGAAGTTGATAAAGACATAGAAGCTATATACAGAGTAAATTCTGCCTATGCTAGGCGCAATAAAGTTCCCAGAGAAGTACAAATAAAATTTTATAGAAGAGATTTAAAAGATAACATCCTGAAAACTGCAA
>NW_015177024.1:113080-123414 GCF_001447785.1 Gekko japonicus | reverse complement strand
GATGGGATGGCACTATTATTTATGGTATAGTAAATCGTCAGTTTTAACAATATTCAAACAACATACTGTTAGAAAAGCGTTGTTCAAAGTATGGGGTGAAGTAAAAGCCTATTATGAAAAAACGCCCAGATGGGTTTCCCCTATAGAGGCATTTGTACTACCTACGTTATATATAAAATATACCAGATGGAGGTATGAAGACCTTATAGATGAAGGGGGCGATCTTCTCCCAGAGGGGATTTTGAAAGAACAAGGTACTTGCATTTGTACTACCTACGTTATATATAAAATATACCAGATGGAGGTATGAAGATCTTATAGATGAAAGGGGTGATCTTCTCCCAGAGGGGATTCTGAAAGAACAAGGTACTGACCTTACATGGTGGGAAAGAATACAATTGAGGTCAATATGGTTAAAAGATAAACAATTGGGTATTTACTCGATCCAAACGGAATTAGATAAGATTTGGTTAGATAAGAAAGAAAAATTTATTTAAAAAGCATATGAATTCTTGTTAAACTGGAAAACGAGAGATGATCATATGAAACCAGTAATGTCTGCATGGGAAAAAGATATAGGGAGAAATATTAAACCTGAAGAGTGGGACAAAGTGTGGATCAAGAATATAAAATTTCTAAGATCAAGTGCACTAAGGGAAAATGTTGTAAAGATGGTTTACAGATGGCATATTTCGCCAGCCATACTAAATAAAATTAATGATAAGCTAGGAAAGGAATGTTGGAAATGCAAATACTGTACTGGTACTTTTTTCCATTTATGGTGGACATGTGGTGAGACTAAAAGATTTTGGTTAACAGTGAAAGAAATGATAGATGAAATATTAGACAAAAGAATACCCTTGTTGCCAGATTGTTTTTTGTTAAATATGATACCGGAGTGGTTCTCAAATAGTGAAATTTATTTCCTAATGCAAATTTTAACTGCGGCAAGAATCGTTTTTGCAAGAAAATGGAAGGATGAGAATATTCCTACGAAGGAAGATATAATTTTCAAGCTTTTAGATATAGCAGAAATGGAACGGCTGACTTATATTATAGAAGAAAAGAATATGGTGAAATTTGATAAATATTGGCAGAAATTTGATAAATGGTTGGACACCAAGGGTTATAGCATAAAGGAATAAAATTGGCAATAATTATAGAAGTGTTAGAGGTTTGTGTTTCGAAACGAGTTAAGGATATCTGCTAAAAGGAAATTACACTGTATATAAATTTTTGTTATTATATTATATTTTTATATAGTTGCATACAGTTGCATAGTTATTTGCTCAATTTAGAGCTATTTGTTGTTGTATTGTTTTGTTATGTGGTCGTTGTTTCTGTTTTATGTTTTGTCTTTTTTAACAATGAAAACTAATAAAGAAAAGTTAAAAAATAAATAAAGACTAGTGGAAAATGTCCTAAGACAGGGAGGAGGGCAGGGCAAAGAGGAGCACTTTTCCTCGCTCCACTCTCTCTTACAGTGGTTAATACGTTTAGACTGAACCCAAGTGCAACTCCCTACTCAGTCATGAACTTCACTGAGTGACCTTGGGCCAATTACTCCCTTTCAGCCCAGTGTATTTCATAGGATTATAGTAAAGGGGGAGGGAATGGGATGAGAGAACCACATATGCCACATTTAGCTCTTTGAAGAAGGGAGAGGGGGGAAATGTAATAAGTGGAAAATGGCCATGATCCACATGAGGAAGCTCATCTCCATGTACATAATCATCCCTAGGTGAAACTGAGAGATGCACCCCAACATGCATTAGAGTGTGGATGTGTTCTTTGCCATGGAATGTGGATGGGGATGCTAATTCAAAAGCAAATCCCATAAAAATCAATGCAGTGTAGATAGGCTTAAGTGGTCTGGGGAGTCAGACTGTATACCTCAGGGTTTAATTATTTAAAGTTTAATCCACCCCACTCACATTTGGGCAAATACTGAAGTGCAGCAAGCAGCAACCTATTTACTCCCTTTTCACCTATCTAGTGTTGGATGGCAGCTGTGTAGTGCTCTCTGCATGAAGGCACTGTTGTCAATTTGGTGAGAGGGCTCTCCTACAAACTTGCTTGGATTCTTCAGGGCCAGTATGCAGGCTCTGTCCAGCAGTTGAGCTGCAGAATTCTGCACTAGCTGCAGCTTCCAAACACTCTTCAAGGGTAGCCCCAAGTACAGTGCATTGCAGTAGTCCAGTCTAGATGCAACTGAGGCATGGGTCACTGTGGCTAGATCTGACTGAATCAGGAATGGGTGCTCCTGATGCACCAGCTGAAACTGAGTGAGAGCACTCCAAACCACTGTAGCCACCTGATTTTCTAAGGGGGCTGTTGTGTCAAGCAGCACTGCAAAACTGTGGACCTGCCTTTTTAAGGGGAGTACAGCCTCATCCAAGACAGAAGACATCTGAAGTCCCTGGTCTGCCTTTTGCTTAACTCAGAGAATTTCTGTCTTGTCAGGATTAAGTTTTATCCTTTCTTTTGGTCCCCCGAAGGGGAATTTTGTATTTTTTGCATTTTCAAGACACTACAATTATGGGATGGGAGAAAGGATACTAATACCCTAACACTATTAGTATGGGTGATGGGTAAAGGAGATCTAATACATATATCTACTTGATAGGGGAAGGAATACTACCATTCTAATCTATTTCATCTACTGGATTTGAGGGAAGGGAGAAGTCTAATACATGTCACCATCTGAATAGTTGAGAAAATAATGCTTTTTAACCTAATATTAAGTTATATCAAGATTTGGTTCAATTATGATAGTACACATTTAATAGCTTAACCCAATTACTGCCTTTAGTGCTATTGTCTTAGTTCTAGAGTATTTTCTTCTAGCGTTTCTTAATTTTCTGGAGTTTGGGGACAGCCACTCCTTTCTCCAATTCAGATGATTTTGATGATGTGGAATTTTGGCTTGCTGAATCTTGTGAATAGGATTCTTCTTCTTCCTCCTCATCTGGTTTTAAATTCTTTTCCTTCTACTTCTTTTTTGTATTGAACATTTGATCCATAAATTTTTCTGCTTTTGGAACAGAGTCAATTTTATATTTTTTGTTTGGTAATTGAAGCTCAGCCCTTCCGGGAATAACCATCTGTATGGTATTCCCCCTTTTTGCAGAGTGAGAGTAAGCATCCTGTAGAGTTTCCTCCGTTTTCTAACTTTGAAAGGGATGTCTTTCGAAAGTTTTACATCTTCATTCTTGATTTTTAAGGATTTTCCCATTGTTGACTTTAGCACCAGTTCTTTGGTAGATCATTTCATGAATTTTAGATAGGTTTCCCCTGGGAGTTTGTTTTTCTTTATAAAGTCCGGATAAGTCCTATAAGCCACATCCATTTCGTTTATTAAATCTTCTTGTTTGTAATCCATTAATGAGGCCAAAGCAGCGACCAAAAGTTCTTTTAAATCCTCGTTCTTCTCTTCGGGGATCCCATGGAAACGTATAACATACATGGATCTTTCCAGCTGGAGCTGTATTAGTTGCGTTTTTTCAGAGAATCTTTCCTTCTCTGCTCAATCCACTCTTTTGTTAATGCTCTCAGTCTGCTTTTCCATCTTTTTCAAAGTTTTCTCAGTTTCTGAGGTTCTTTTATACATTCGATTCAGTTGTTTTTGGACATTGTCCAGCTTAGTGCTGAGGTTAGTCATCTGATCCATTAGGGGGCGCAGTGCATTTGCTAACAGTGAAGAGAAGTCTGTAGTTACTTCCTGGTTCTGGGAGGGAGTCGTTGGTATGTTATTTCCGGTCACAAGTTTTTTCTCCGGTGCCCTCCATCCTCTCCCAGCCATAATATTTTTTATTTTTTATTTTTATTATTTTTATTAATTCGGCTTCTATACCGCTCCTTCCCACAGGCTCGGAGCGATTTACATTTGATTAATTACATCCTATCTAGGGCCACAATTCACGGGGGAAGGGTGAATGCCTATCAGCACCCAGATAGCTGGGCTCTTCTTTCTCTCGGCTCTGTTTCATGGTGGGCTCTTCACCTCCTGGCAACGGCATCTCGGTGCAGATCTTGTTTGCAGTGACTCCTTCCGGTGAGGTCTTCATGGTGCATGGCTATCAACAAGAAGTAAGTTTTCCAAAACAAGATAAAAGTTATGCGATTTAGTCCCTCTTCGTATACTTTAGCAGTTTTTGCATTTTCTTAACTTTTTATGTGTTTATTTTAGCTCACAGTCTTTTTATTTCTGATTTAAAACCGTTTTTAAAGTTTACTCAAAAGAGGGGGGGGGATGCTTGAATTCCTCTCCCCTAGCGCTTCAAACTTAGGCGCTTTTTCACCTGAGCTTTGCTTAACTCACAGTTTGGAGCCTTGGAGATCTTTTGGAAGCATTTTAAAAAGTTTGATCATGATCGCTTGCTCCGGCAGTCGTCTCTGGGTGCCATACTGGCTCCACGGCGACTGTACCTTTTGGGGAAGAAGGTGAGCCTCAATTCCTTGGCTGTTGCCTTGGAAGAGGCTCTCCTCAGCTCCCCAGACTGGGGGTCTCCTACAGAGACCTCGGGGAGGTCCGGGACAAACCTGGACCCCTTTCATCACCTGGGTCTCAGCACGTCTCCATCAGAGCGAGATGGGACGCGTCGGAGCAGTGAAATGCTTAAACCGGAAGTCCCTTATTTATCCTTATCCAGCCCATTACTGATTCATGCACCGGTTCAGAACATCAACAGCCTTCTTGGAATTAGGTGCAAAAGAATATGGGGACTCATATGCAGTTTGGAAATGCTTGTTGTACTTTTCCTTTCCTCCTATTCCAGCCTGAAACATTGTGGATTTTAACCTTCATTTTCTACCCTTTATCACTTTTATTCATAGGAAATCTTATATATATAATTCTCCTAATGTGTTGGCCATTTGCAGCTCTCCCATTGGCTGTGCTGTGCTGTCCATCAGCCATTGGCCCATCAACTGCCACTCATGAGTAATCGAGTGCCATGGTTTGAGTAGGGGTGGAACCTCAAACAGGTACAATGCCATAGGCTCCTCCCTCCAAACCAGCCATTTCCTTCTGGGGGATCACTGTTGCCAATCTCCAGGTGAGGGCTGGAGATCACTCAGAATTACAGCTGCTCTTCAGATGGCAGAGATCAGTCCCCCTGGAGAAAACAGTGGACTCTGTGTCATTATACACTGCTGAGGTCACCACAAGCAAATTGGAACCTGCCCAGAACCTCTTTCTAGAGCTCATTGTATTTATTTCCACAACAGGCCTTATTCCTAGTAGATAGATAAACATGTTAAAATAGATAATAGATTCCAATAAAAATACATAGACGCTTCATGCATTACAATAGAAATGGTTATGAAAAGGCTTTATGTGTAGATGCTCTATTCTGTAACTTGTGAGTTTGCTATTCCTATTTTTTTTCCTGGTGTGCACCACAGAAACATGTTCTAGCATACTGCTGGTGCAAACTCAGTGAGGAAAAAAGCTGTGCATCACCCTCACAAGCTTGTATTGTTGCATGTGAAGGTATGCTTAGGTGTTCTGAAATCAAGGACATCCATTGTCTTCCGTCTGAAGGCAGAAAAATCTTAGCACTGGTGTAATGGCCACTATATGTTCTTACAGACTTATATAAATCAGTATGTTTATACTCTTAGCATCAATTTAATGGAGCATCTGCATAGATGCAATGATAAATTGGCCTGATGGAGCTCCAGCATATTTTATTTTCTAGAAGACATTAGTAAACCCAAATCCTCAAGGAGCAATCCCTCCATATATACTAAATTGCCTGTTAGTTTCTCTGTTTTAGTTAGGTGATAGCTAATTTGAGCTTATTTTGAGAAGCTTAAAGGCACTTGAGAAAACAGTATTCTAAAATAAGACAATGTTGGAGATGCAGAAATGAGTCTTTGCTTTTGCTCAGTTAATCTCTCTTTATGGTGGTGCTCATTGTATTTAAAATCATTTGTTAGGAAGGACATATATCATTCTCTCTTGTACAACACATAGATAACAACATGGGTCCAAACTAATGGGACCTTTAAATCCCCTTTCTGCCCCCCCCCCGAGCCTTTAAATCCCCTTTCTGCCCCCTACTCCACTGGGCATTCACAATGCTGAATGCACTGCTGACCTGAAAAATTGCTTGCATCCCCAGTAGGGATAGAACAGGCCACAAATTTATTGATTACAGGTGCAGAAGTTTGGCTTGGCATGGGGTGGTGGATTCAGCCATCAAGCAACCTGCCTGCTGCCCAGTGGAAAGACCAGTGCCAGATGAGTGGGACAGGTATCGGCAATTGCCTGCTTCCCCCACCTCCTTGTAAATGAATATGAGGGAAAGGGGAGCCAATCTGGGTTCAGCCTGGGAAACATGGGCAAATGGGAGGCTGGCACACTGGCCAGGTGAGGTGGCGGCTGTCTCCCTCTGCATTGAGAGGATGGAGGGGCACAGTACTGCTCCCTGACTGCTGAGCAGACAAGGGGCAGCACTGTGCCCCTCCATCACCTCTTGTACATGTCTTTGCCCACCCAAGCCAGTCCAGGAACGGGAGGGAATCCTGTACTTTTCAGTACATTAACAACAAACCACGAGATGGTCTATACCCTCTCTGGTTTCCAGAACAATTTGCCACCAGAACTTCTTTTCACTAGTCCCTGCCTTTCCTAAGGGAGAGATTCCAAACCCTTAGTTGGCATCTGGGACAGAACACCTTAGCAACTCACTCCAGAGATGCACACCTTTCCTCTCCAATGGTAGTGTATATGAGGAGCATTTAGGCCACAGGATTTAGCCTTGGAATTCAGGTACAACATCAAAGACAATTTAGCAATAAGAGGATCTTTATTCAGTACAGAGCTTAGCATAGAATACCAGAGATTAAAAAAATAACAAAAGCAAGGGCAATTTGCCTTAACTACACATTAATGATTCATAGTTACCACGTCAGGAACATTCCTCAGTTCAAGATAGTCCAAGTACCAGGGGATTTTGAAGGGAAATCCCATCTTTGCACACCATGTGCTCCAAGTCACAAAGAAACTCCCTGGGACCCACACTTTGCCCTTATGAAACCTGCCCCGAGTGCCACTGCTGGCTGAGGCCACACAGTTGGCAACCCAAGAAAGAGCCTTTTTGGTCACTTTGGAACTGCCTCTCCAGGGAGATTGTCTCTCTCTCTCTCTCTCACTGTTTTATGCCACCAAATAAAGACCTTTTTTGTTGTTTGGTGTACCTCTGATAATCTCCATTCAGGTTGTGTTATGTGTATGGGGTGTTATATGTTTTTATTGAACTGCTTAAATATTTTATATATACTCATTTTAAATGCTGTTTTAATGTATTTTTAAGGTTGAAATGATTTAATATTTTGATGTTTAGTGCTTTGCTGGAAAGGCAGCATAATTTAAAATAAACAAATAAAATTTCTCTCAATAAAAGACCCAAGTATAAGTCCGATACATAGATTCCATTCTAAAGAGTTACAGCTGAGGTTGGGACCTATGGGTCCTTCACCAACTTTTATGCCTTCACAATAATACTAATGCAGCTTACTTCCAACTCTGTCACTAATTCAGCAGTCTCAGGGCCAAACTAGACATGATGGTGAATGCCACCACCATTTTAAAGCCTAATGAGGCAATTTAAGAATGCTGTGACAGAGGTCCACAGTGTATCACAGTGCACTTTTTCAAGCACTGAAACAGCTGAGTGTGTCTGTCTATGCGTGAGGCTGTTTGGGCAGTTTAAAAGGGAGTAGGAACAAGACTGCCTCATCCCACCATGCTGTATGTCTAATCAAAATCAGGCCCTCGTGGCATTTTTAATTGTTTCCAGTAGGCTTTAAAATGGTGGTGGCATCCATGACTCAGACCCTGGGATGCTGTCATATCTAGTTTGGCCCTCATAACCTCTATCAACATGGTCAAAATCCTGGGATACTGAAAACACAGATAGGATCCTACTTGCTTTCATTGTTCTTGACCTCCATGTGTTCATTGTTGTCTTGTGGACTGACCCCTACACAAGTAAAAGTTGTATGTACATAAGTTCTGACTGTGCAGAGTCTTGTACATGCATAGGCTAGACCAGCACTTGATGCAGATAGTGCTGATCTAGAGATACTTTTAATAGAGGAAAATCAGCAGATCTCCAGACAAAATTCTGCTTGCAACTGGTAAAATTTCACAATAAGAAGCAGATCAAGTAGAATCCTCATTTACCTTTGCATGGCTCATAAGCAGTGTTCCCTCTAAGCTGAGTTAGTGTGAGCTAGTGTTAGAGAACAAGCCTGATATTTGTTTTATGGACTATTTATTGCTACACATGGACTCTGCATATACACATAGGCTCAGAGAACTGTACACTTTAGGTCACCTGTTGTGATGACACACATAGAGAGTGCCTGCACTTACCTTACATGTAAATAAGGTTTCAGCTAAACAGTTGCCCAGCCTGGTGAAGAAGCACAAACCTCCATTATTGTGAGCAATGAAACAACAACTCTAGGAAGAAACAGCCCCCATAGCAAAGCTACTTGTGGTCATGTACCACCCATCAACTGCTTTGTCCCTGAGCTGGAATTTCCTGCCTGATGGACATTTAGTTATCAATGGAACTGGCCAACTTCATCAACATGACAATGAAGCATCCTGATGCCTGGATTTCACACCTGTCCAGATGCCATACTTTGAGTAAGGTTTTAGGTTACAATATTGGCCATCCCTCCTCTGTAACCTCCCCTCCCTACCTGAAACCAATAGGATTGTTTTGGGGACAGACTAAAAGGTAGGTGGGTCAAGAGCTTGGCACAGTTACCACCCACCTCTTGGACCCCCTATAAAAGGAGAGAACCAGTCACCTGGCCCCTCCTACCTGGCTAGCTAGCACTCCCCCCAAGATGACCCCTGTCTGCTTTTACCCCTCTTGAGTCCCACTTGCTATCCCCAACCCTTGCCTCTACTGCCCACGCGTTCCGGCTGGTTCTGGTCATGTGTGGATTCCCTTTGTTTTCCATTTCTTCCCATCCATTCTTCATTGGAAAAACCAAGCTGCAAGACAGATAAGTATCGCCCGTCATCACCCCTACCTGCTAATGCAACTGTGCTTATTTCCTACTGTAATTCTTAGAAACTTGATTGAATGTGTGAGTGCATCAGTATTGTTTGTATGAGACATCTATTTTAACGACAACAACCTCATAATCCTTTACTGGTAACCCTTGGTGGGATCAGGACCTTGGTATAAATTGGCAAGAACCCATTTATAAATTGCCAATTGCTGTAAATAAAGCAATTCGGCTAACACTAGCTCACAGTTTTTTAGTCTCCAGCTCACATGTTTTTGTCTTAGCTCAGGAAGGATGGCTCCAGAGGAAACTAATTTATGCAGTAGCCAAATCGCTTGCTCACAACTTTAATGCCAGTAGCTCACAAAGTAGAATTTTTGCTCACAAGACTCCACTGCTTACAGGGAACATTGCTCATAAGTAGTTTAGTTTTAAACATCTTATAATTATTTTGATATAATGGACTGTTAAACTTTTCTCCTTTTAACATTTTAATGATTTTAAGGTTATATGTTTATTTTTAGAGCTGAAAGCTAATTTGCTTGTATTTAACGAACACGTAATTTTTTGATAAATGGTCTTTGACCGCAAATAAACATCATTCATTCATTCATTCATTCATTCATTCATTCATTCATTCATTCATTCATTCATTCATTCATTCATTCATTCATTCATTCATTCATTCATTCATTCATTCATTCATTCATTCATTCATTCATTGGCTCTGCTCACAAAAGGGCAGGATAAGCTTAGAGACTAGGAGTAGGGACAGTTTGTATGTTTTCACTCTGTTTCCACACCTTCACTATATCCAGATTTCTATCATGGAAACTGAACTATAACTCGTATTAAGTGATTCTGCAAATACAGTATGGAACATAGAATGTGCCTTCCTGGATCAGGTAAAGCTCAACCAAGAAACCCCAAATTTGGTAGGAATTAGTTACTCCACAAGAAATTTACCCATGGGTGATTGTTGTTTACCTCCTGCCAATGCGTGGGTAAAGTGGTATTTTTTTTCTTCAAATATGAATCCACATTCTGCAAAGTCCTGGGGGTGATGCCCCTTCTCCACTTCTCCTACCACCCTCTACAACCACTCTTTTTCAGGTTATGGGTTATACGTAGGTCAGGACATCACACTCGCCATACTTCTTTTCTCTTTTAAAATCTACAGAGTGTCATGACCATCTCACACCTAAGGTACTCTCTCTCACTCGTAGAGACATCCACAGACAGGGTAGTCCAGCCTCCTTTAATATTTAGCCTTCATTCACACCAGGGCAATTGGA
>NW_015177024.1:92046-113022 GCF_001447785.1 Gekko japonicus | reverse complement strand
GGGTTTGCTTACTTTTAAAGGAATGCATTCCCGTTCTTATCTATATGAATATATTTGGTAGGATTTTTGGCTATGGCAATTTGTTCTCAGAAAACAATACTCCAACTATTAAAACCTTGATTTGTTTACCTGACTCCATATAGCACATGATGAGATGGGGAAATGCCTTTCTGTATAGACATTTCACTATTAACTGTGATGACCATTAGTGCTGCAGGCATGAACCATGAAGAAATGACAGTCTAAAATATTTCATAGACAAATAAGTGTTTGTTCATTCTATCTGCAGCTGCACAAAAAGATGTGATTATCAGCATAGGAGTTCAACTGACTGTGAAGAAAGTGTCATGTATCAGTTTTACCAGTTGTTGTGATAATGGCACATTATCAACTGTGCCTTCCATTAGATCAATTGTATAATTAATCTGCTTGTGTTCTATCTTTATTTTTTTTCTGAAATGATAAACATATTACCATATACTGTCAGTGCCATACTTAATTTCTGTAATTTGTTTTTTATAGATTCTTCAGAACAGAATGCCTTTTCCAAACATGTTTGGTTTTATCTCAATGAACATGAGATAATTTACCCAGATAGGTGCTAAGTGCTCAATTGTGCTTTTCCATGACAGTGTTCACAATCTGTTGTTTTCTCTTTACAAAAGCTACTGTTTCAATATGAGCACATTCTTCATTTTAATCATAACACTCTGGCTGATGGCAGACCTAACTGCTGCCAATCTCTTAAAAACTGTTTGGAAATAGGAAGATAGCCGCAGGCTGACACACAATTCAATTGCAAAAAAGTGTGTGCTAAAACTCATGAACACATGAAACTGTCTTATTTGGAACCTTTTAACTGGAGATGCCAGGAACTGAACCTGGGACCTTCAGCATGCAAAGCAGATGCTCTACGGCTGAGTCATGGTCCTCTCAGGGCTATAATTTTCATAACTTTATCCCGATACATTAAGAATCATCCTTTGTTGAATCAGAAGAGTTTATGTCTTTGACATACCTAAGCTAATACATAAAATTGCCTCTGAGTACTCATATGTGTTCTGAAGTACAGGGAGAAGGGCAACTGCTCCCCCACCCCCAGTTTTTAAGTGATGACAGGTAGTAGGTTGAAACCATAAGACTTTACTGGGATGTAGATCCAACCTTGCAATCTTTTTCAGGCATTGGCTCATGCTTAAAATAGCATGGCACATCCCAGAGCTTACACCATTACATCATAAGCAGCCTCATAGAATTATGCCTCTCATTACAATAATTGGCTATTTTCTGATAAAACAGGCCTACAGCTCCACTGACACTCTGAGTCTAAAGTATAATTAGCATACAATGTGCCATTGAAGCTGTGTTGCTCTTCCCAACACAATGAATGAAAAGGAGAAATCCATCTATGAAAATGAAGTCTAAAATGATACACTGAATGTTTAATTATTTGGTTAAACATTTTTACCTTTCCATTTTATAACAAGATAGCTTATCAGTCAATACAAAGACCTTATAAAATCTAGCAACAAATAGAATTCAGTGTCAGAAAACCATATAAGAACAACAAATAAGAAAGGAAGCAATATCAGTCCAGGAGAAAATTCATGTTACCACCCACCCATGTCACTTCCAAATGTACAGGATCCAAAATAGGGCTTCTGTTAACAACCGCAGTAAATGTGCAGACTTGTGTGGCAGAAATCATTTAGAACTTTATGAGTCAGCACTGACATCTTGAATTGTGCCTGGAAGCTTAGTGATAACTAGAATTGGTGAAATATTGGAAATTTCCACACAGGTTATCTGTCCCTGGTTCATTGGTGTTAAATGTTTTTTTTTCTCCTTCTCTGTTTGTGTACCTCCTGGGGTTTTCCTGGATTTTGTATGATCTTTCTCAAACCTGTTCTGCTCCAAGAGAAAGATCTCAATAAAGCCTGAGTGACTGCTTTGTGGGTGAAAAAATTAAGATTTCCCGGTCCACATAGCAGCCCTTTACCCTGACACTGGCCCATGGCAGCCACCCCCCCAACACACCTGTGGGGCTTTTTAAAAACTGGGTCTAGAATATCACTATGCTGAAATACCAATGCAAGAATATGTGTTACAGATTTTCTGAATTCTTAGCTTTCATTAAAAAATAGTAAGTCTCTAGCGACTTATCTTGTAGATATGCGAGGGAAAAGGCATATCATTGAATGTAGGGGTATAACTTACTTTAAAAAATGAAAGCTAAGAATTCAAAGAACCTGTTACACCTATTGTCACAGGCAGCATTATATCAATACAGCAATATTCTAGTGTTGGTTTTTTAAAATTTTTTTGCAAAGATTGTGGCAACCCTAATTCGAAACAGAGTTACATCCTTCTAAGCCCAGTGGGTTAGGATTGCACTGTCAGACTCTGAGATGTCTAAGAGGCATATCAAAGTGAAGTTTCAGCTCTCAGATATAGCAGACCTTCTAATATTCATTCATTCATTTAAAATATGCATATCTAATAAGTTCTGCAGGGTGGTTTGATGTCAATATCTATCTGCATAATAAACCAGTAGTAGAACCATAATGCCAAAACAATAAGAAACAAATAGAAGTACATTGAATAATAAGACCTGATAAGGAGCATGAAGTCTGTGACACATTAAGAATGTATTTGTGAATCTTTAGTGTGCCATAAGACTCTGTGCTGTTTTCACTGCAAGAGGCCTTCAAAACTTTCCTGCTCGGAACTAACTCGATTGCTTCACATCGAGAGGTCTCAAAAACTTGTTTGTGTAAAAATAAAAAACTTGTAAGCAAAGAAGTTACTTCATTTGTCCAATCAGAGTATGATTGACGAATCCTTGGGGATATAGTTCAGCACCATTTTCAGAGCATTTTCATGAAAAATCCCCCTCCCTTTTAAAGAAATATGAGCTCTTGACCCATTTTTCTCCCAGTTATGTAAAAAGAAACCACTTCTTAAAGACTGGAGCTGAATTTTGAAATAGACTATAAACTCCACGGAATAGCATAGAGATGGGGAAAATCTTTTCAAAATATTCAAAGAGAATGTTTAATTAATTTCTGTCATAATTTTGACTATTAAGAGAATATAAAAAGTTACACTTTTTAAAAAGAACAGCCTACAAGTACTTTATCTTTACTGTCTGTTAAAACAGATTGTGTGCAATTTAGTATGGGTAGAATGTAAAATGAAGCATAGAACATAGTCTCAGTTATTGCTGATCAACAAATTCATGGATTGAAAAAGATCTCATCATACAGATTTAGACAAATGGAACTGAAAATGTTTAGCTTGGATAGCCTGAATTTTTCTTTCTGGATCCACTGAATCTGCTAGTGAAACCCCAGAAGAGCCACCACTTTGCTGTCTGCGCACAGAAGCTTCTGGTTGTACAGAACAAAAATGTCACTTATCTGTCCCACCACATGATGCAACACAGGTGTCAACAAATGTGGAGCAATATCTAACAGAATCCAAAGGCACAGTGGTTGGAAATCACACTCTTCTCCAAAAGCCAGACATTCATGTGTGTATTGATTTTAGTTATTCAATGGAAAGCACTTGGCATATGCTCAAATATGCTCTTTGTTATTTCTTTTATGTGTGCAGAGGCTAAATACTAACATTATAGATACGATATGGCACATTTTGAGATCAGGAGATGACTGAGATCTTCAAACCATAAATGGGCCCCTCCAGTGGTGTTACCAAATCAGCATACATGTGAAGTTCCTGTAACTTGCAAAGGCATCCCCTTGCTAGCATGGCACAAACACATATATTTCAGGGTAAAAACAGGGTTCTTAACCCTATGTATAGCAAAGTCCAGAATCAGAGCAACTCTTTAAAGATTGAGGGGGAATAAGTTTTCTTAAACAGAAAAGGGATTTTATTTAATTAACAGAAAAGAAACCAAATGAAGTTTATGCAGTCTGCAGAGTAAAATGCATTAGGAAAACAGCCCAAACTTTTCCCTAGTAAACTACCAGCCTATAAGGGGAAACTGAAAGGAGAAAACAAGACATATGAGCCTGGGCTCAGAGAGAAGGGGGCGTGTTCCTTGGTAGTGATGAAGAAGCTTTGGGAGCTTGAAACTGACCAGATAGGGGCAGCAATGTGTGTCTGTGGAGTGAAGAGGCAAAGAGGCCAGCTGTGAAGTTTGTTTATTTATTTATTCTTCACATTTATACCTCGCCCTCCCAGTCAAGGCCGGCTCAGGGAGTAGGGTTGGGGTAGGGTTGCCATGTCCCCCCCCCCGGCACTGGTGGGAGATGGGGGTAGGGCTGCCAGACTGAGTTTGGGAAACTCCTAAAGTTTTGGAAATTGATCTTGGGAAGGACAGGGGCCTCAGTGGGGTACAGTGCCATAGAGTCCACCCTCCAAAGAGTCCAGTTTCTCCAGGGCAACTGATCTCTGTAGTCTGGAGATGAGCTGTCAAACCAGGGGATCCCTAGGTCCCACATGGAGGCTGGCATCCCTAATTGTGTTGGGGTAACTGGATGAATCCAAACCAGCTACATAAACTATGGCTGAGGGGGTAACTCTTTATACAGTTTTTCCAAATGTGAGGAAGGGAAGGGATGTTGGCATTGGAAAGGGAGAGTAATAAGGATTCAGTCTTTTCAGAGAAGCACATATTAAACAAGGAACAAGTTGTTTGCAGTGTGAAGGGGAATTTTCCCTGTTTGCATTAAAATAAACAAAATGCCCCCTTGAGAAGGTTTGGAAGTTAGAACTATGACTGGGTACTTGGTATGATTAAAGAAGGGTGTGGTGTAGTGGTTAAGAGTGGCAGACTCTAGTCTGTAGGACTGGGTTTGATTCCCTGCTCCTGCATATGAAGTCTGCTGAGTGACCTTGGGCCAGTCACAGTTCTGTCAGAACTCTTTCTGCCTCACCTGCCTAACAAAGTGAATATTATGGGGAGAGGAAGGGAAGGTTATTGTAAGCTGCTTTGAGACTCCTTAGGGTAGAGCAAAGTATAAAAACCAACTCTTCTTCAATTGTTAAGTTATGGAGAAACTAACTGGAATCAGCCTGTTACTTATTGCTTTAGAAATCCGGGTCATTACTTTAGTTCCAGTTATCTAGAAGGAGGTTCTGAAGTCCTTGGGAGAAATAGTCCTCAACTGAATCCTCTGTGGTAAATGAGAGGCAGGGTCAGGCTCGTAGCCTGCATGGGGCTCTGGGGGGCCCAGCCCCCCGTGGGGTTTGCGGGCCCCCTCCCACATCCTCTGTTCCCCCTCCCCCTCCTCGGCCCCTCCCCCCTCCTCGGAGCACTCATAAGGGAAGGCTAGCTCCGCTCTCTGCCTTCACTGCTCCGCCCCTCCACCCCTCCCACCCAGAGTCCCAGACTCCCCAGCACTCTTAAGGCGGGGTTACACATCCGCTCCGCCTCTGTTCCTGCCCGCACGCTCCCATTCGCGCCTAAAGGACAGAACTGGGAGGAGGAGGAGGAAGAGGAGGGCCGTGAACGTGGAGGCCACCGGAGCAGAAGCGCTGCCGTGCCCAACGGTGGAGGACAGGGGGAAGATGCCTTCTCTCCCGCCAGCCAGGCGGCTCGCCCATCCGGGAGCGAGAACTCCAGGGCGAGTTTCTGAGGGAGAGGCTGGGCTGGGTAGGAGTCCTTATTACTCTGTTCTTACCACCAGGGCCGGCCCACGGCGGACCCTGGATGCGGGGAGCCGAAAAGTGCCTCCCTCCCCCCAAAAAAGCGCCCCCGACAAAAGCCCTGCGTCGCGAATGCTCCCATTGCTGCCCCCAGCTGCAACCACCTCTTTCTCTCCCCGGACCTGCCTCCTGCTCTCCTTCCCCTCCCTGCATGGACAGATCCTGCTCTCCTTCCCCTCCCTGCATGGACAGATCCCGCCCCCACTGCTCAGACCAGATGCGGACAAATGCTGCTCCCTCTAAGCTGTGGAGCCTTGGGAGCAAAAATTCTGGCATTCAAAGTTGAGGGTAAGGTAAAGGTTTCCCTTCCTGGAAAGCCAACCCCCCCCCCCACTCATCACCCGACAGCAGCACTTAACACCCCCGTGGCTGGGGCAAGCTGCTGCGACTGTCTGCGAGACTGCGACTGAAAGCTGTTTCTCTCCTCTCCTCCCCAAAGTTGTGAGCGAGCGATTTGGCTGCTTGAGCGCCCAGAGTGGATGCAGTGGTTCCCTATTATGTGTATTTTGCAGTATGTAGGCACATGGAAGGCCTGTGTATGCATGAATTTTGTAATGTGTAAAATGTCTCTAAATGTTGTCTTAATGTGCAACTCAGTTCCACCAATTACAAAAGCTTCCTTGTTTAATTCTCAGCCCTCTCTCTCTCTCTTGGGGTACATATTGAAGATCACTAAAACCAGCTTTTACCTGTTCTTTTGCGCGCGCGCACACACACACAAATCAAAATTTGTTAAAATAGTAGCTCACAAAGTAGAAGTTTTGCTCACAAAACTCCACAGCTTGGAGGGAACATTGTGGGCCCCCTGAGAAAAACATAGGCCCCCCGAGCAAAAAGTTGTTAGCTACGGGCCTGGGCAGGGTGCAGGAGATGCTGTGACAATTATGGCAATGGACAGAAACCCTGGCATTTCTGTGGCTGGGAAGAAGGGTGAAGGTGTTCTTTGACAGGCAGAGAGCATCCTTTCCCAACTGAGAGGGAAACAGGCTAGCCCTTTGACGTGTTAACACCTCTAGAATTTGAGAGAATCTGCACAAGTTCTTGCCCACTTGCCTTGGCTCCTTAGCATGCAATAATGATACATCCCTGTGGAATTGACCTCAGGCAACACTTGAGGGGAGAGGAGGAAATGGGGAGGGAGAGAGAGGCTGAATTTTACCCAAGGCACTGGTAGCAGCAGTGAAAGGAACGACAAGACAGGGCTAGTTTTGCCCATAATGTGACAGAGATCACAACCACTTCTTATGTAGGCTTTTGTATGACTGAAGGAGGAGATGCCCTGCATTCCTTACACCCTTAGCATGACTCATTGCCATCTTAATACAGGGTCCATCTATCATACCTAGGCCCATGCTGAGATGTACACATGTACAGAATGGAGAAACAAGCCATGACAAAATGGGGGTTTCTGTGGGGTGAGGGTCCCGGTGATGGGCAGGTGTCAGCTACGCTGCCATTGTACATTGTGTGTGGGGGGGAAGGGAGTCTGTAGAGTGAACATCTTTTTCTCTTGGAATGTTGGTTTCACTTTTCTCGCTTGGCCTTATCTTGCTGCCTGACCTTGATGCTTCACGCTCTTGCTTCACTGGTAACCTGTAGTTGTTACTTTCGGTGTGCAAGGCTTGTACCTCTGCTTGGGTCAACACCATCAGGGCCCCCCCTCAAATATCTTCCCCTCTCCTGCTTGCTGGGTTAGCCTTTACACAGAATGTATGCACAGATAACCTGCTTCTACTGAACTCAATAAACTTGATCCTTTTAAAGGAATGTTGTTGAGCCTGAGTTTGTTGGACACTGACAGCAGGTTGAAGGGATCCATCCTGATCCTCTGAGGCTTCAGGCCAGGGCCTAATGTCTTCCTTGTCCTGGAGGGGTGGCCAGTACATTGGCCAGGCTGAGACCAGTGCCTCATACCACATCACTAACATTACCCCTATAAATGTGGTGCTGCTAGTAATACATGTTCAGCATTATTTCATAATGAGACAAAAGCTTGTAAGCATTACTGCACATATAGATAGCATAGATAAAAGATTTATGATGTCAAGGATTATCTTCACACAAAAAATAGGGAATATGCAATTCCTTTGAAGCAAGATGGGTCTTCTAAATATTTTAGGATTGCAAGTTTATGCAGAGGATCATACAGTGGCCAACTCATTGCCCTAGAAGTCCAACAAAAAGACCATACAGGCCAAGGCATCCCCCTAATGTGCTTTCTAGTGCTGTTATTCAGCGATTTACCATGATGGCTCATGCTCAGACCAAACACCACAATGTAACATATATAAGACATGGGCCGTATGGGTAGGGCGGGATATAAATCCCAAGAATAAATAAAAAATAAAATAAATAAATAATACATGTGATATTCAGGTTTTGTTACGGGCATTCCAGATGCATTTTCTGGCATTAAAAGGAAGCCCTGAGCAGGAATTCAGCATGAATTGGGACTGAAGTACTGGAGACATGTGAATTCACTTTTCTCCTCATGAAATTTCCCTGATAAAAAATATCCCCCACACCTCAGCTGCACTAAGCTGAAGTAGTAGTAGTAGTAGTAGTAGTAGTAGTCATGTGTAAGGAGTATGTATGCCAATTCATTGGGGTGTGTGGAGACTGCTTGGAAGTCACTTCCTGTTTTGAAACAATGTAATGACTGTTGCAATCCCTGATCCAGGCTTTCACTTTTTTAACCACCCTAAAGCAAATCTTTCAGGCTGGAGGGCTGTGACCCACTTCACCATCCACATCTCCTTTTCTACTAAAAAGTCTGCCTTCAGCTGATGGAGTGTGAAGTAAAGTGGGTTTCTTTTATTTATATTTTTCCTTTATATATGTGGTGTATCAAGTCCTGACAAGTCCAGACAAGTCCAGACAAGTCCAGAGACAAACGTCGAGCTTCAAGAGACAATGGACTATGTGGATCCTAGCCCGCTCCAATCAGGGGGCTGGGTTCCTGGCCGAGAGCCAATGGGACTCTTGGCCACTGTAAATAACCTATTGGGAAGTGGGGGTGTGTTTTGGGTGGTGGTTTCTCTGGGAATATAAGCCAGCCTGCGAGCTGGCCAAAGTCGTCTTGTTCCTGATCGAATAAAGTACGCTTTGCTGAAATCACTCTCCGTCTGCGTACTTTTCAGTATAGAATCCCCTAATCATTAAAGCACAGAGCACAGCAGCTACCAATCACGATCCCTTACCCCTGGATCCTTTAGTGTTTGTCATAGGTTAAGTGGATTGATGAGAACACAGGAGTCAAGGGTAACAAACACATATAAGTTTATCAAATTTATGTGTGACATTTAATGCCTTCACATTCTAGTATGACAAATGACACAAGTTACCAGAGCTTGGAGGTGCTCTATGCTCAGTAGTTACAAAGTATGTTGTCTAAGAGGCTCAGCTTTGGAAACAGTAACTAGTCAAGCCTTAACACTTCACTTAAACAAAAAAGAAACAACAGTCAAATCCTCCCTGTCTTAACAATACTCTGAAGTCCCCACTGGATTCTATGCCTATTCCTGGATATCTCCTATCCCTTCTCCCTCCAAAACCTAATTCCCTTTTTTTCAGTTGGTCAATGGGTGTTAAACCACCTTGTTTTTTTTCTCCCACTCCAGTATTTCACTCTGTATTTCAAATCTGATTTGTCAAAGCTGAATGGGGAAGAAGAGAGGGCAGAATCTTCTCTTGTCCATCACAATGACACTCTAAAAAGATCTCTATAGTTCCTAGAGATAACATCACTATTCTGAAACAGGAGGTGACTTTCATTCCACTGAGTGAGGTCAGGGACATCACTGACAGGTCTTCCACCATAACCAGGTAAGTGGCAAACCCACTGAAGAGACTTAACTTCCCTTTCTACAGTACCATGGTCACAATCTAAATCAAGCCCTACTGTAACTGATTTTTAGGTGAAACAATAAGTCTAGAGTTTAGGATAATACAGTGTCGTATGGAGTTTGTCATATGTAGAAAGTCTTATTTGAAATGTTAAATTTTTCTGTTGGTTAGGTGCAAAGGGAAGCAAAAGGATGTATCTTGGATTCTAACATGTTTCAAGGAGCTTGATTAAACAGGTTTGCAAATAAACCATGCAAGGCTGGACTTGCAAAACTTTTGTGTAAGTTTTGTGTAAGTTCATCTGGCCTATCCTTACACTGCCCCTTTTCTCTTCCTAGCCTTTTCTCTTCCTGAACCCAATGTTCTCTCTCTCTCTTCACAGCTCTTTCTCTCTTCACCCCATTTCTCCCTTTTTCTCCAGCTCATTCTTGCTCCACCCCAATTTTCCCCTCCATCTTACTCATCTTTCTCTTTCCTTGTCTGGTGCTCCCCCCCACCCTAGCTGGGCAGGGTTACCTGTACTATTCCTGCCACAAGAACAGTGCTGATTGTAATCTTGTGAGACTTTGTGAGAAATCTCATTAGGCATTCTTTATTTAAGGAAGTTTGACCTCCGCACTTGTTTTTATCAAGTTTTAGGGTTTTCCTAGGATGGCTTGCCCTAGGTTTGCAGAACATTATCCCTAGCTGTGTATGGCCCCATTGTGCAGAATTTTTAATCCATATTCTACGTCCATGTTCAGAATTAGAGAATTGCTCTCCATCTCTCTAGTAAATGAGCATTCTTGAGGAGTATCAAAGAGGAAATTGTATCTCCCTAGGGAGGTAAATACCCAGTTGTATAGAAAAATTGATTCCTATAGCTTTCATGTATCCCTTGTGTGATCCCTATAACCTTCTGTATCCCTTGTGACGTTATAGGGTTTCATGTTCCCCCTTTTTGGAATGTATGTTGCTGACCCCCTGTTGGTTTGATTTCCTCTCGAGGCCAGATGGCTGGCCATTTGGTCAAATTGCCCGCCATAAACCAAAATGCCTCTGCTGAAGCATGGCAGAGACCACGTAGGCAAAGGAGGAAAGGGCTCTGGTATCATCTTACTGCAGGAGGATGATGTCCAGACCCAACCTACCCCCACACATTGCCATGACAACCCCAAAAGGTGGACAACCTCTTGGACAACCCCTTCTCATTGGATTGGTTCCTGGCCAGGGCTAGTCATAATGAGATTGCGGTTTAATTGCCTGATCCTTTTGAAAGAGAGTTCAGTTCTCCTCTGGCTCTCTACTTCATGTTGATTTGTACCCGGGAGGGCTGTCCCAGGCTGAACAAAGGACCCCATGTGAACTGAAGCACATGGCGAGCTGCTTGCAGAATGGATCTTTTGTTTCTAAAGGTACTTGGACTATTCCAATGGACTTTGTACTGGGACTCCTTGCCTATGGATCATCCTGGTAATTATGTATGTCTCTAATGTCTAGTCAGGGCCAAAGGGCCATAAGTTTTTGTTATTTTCTAATCTCTAGTCTGATTGCTAAGTTCTGTGTTCAATAAACTTTATTCTGTTTATAACTGTGTCTGTGTGATGTACATTGACTCTAAGCTTAAATCCTGTTGCTGAACTGCTTTGCCAAGATTGTGCTACCTTACTTGCTTGCTAAGAGTATTCCCGAATAAACCCCCAGAGGCCAGTGAAGAGTCTGGAACCTTGCTCTGCATTGGAAGGGGGACTATAGCTGAAAGGTTCTGGTGGCATGTGTCTTAAATCCACAGAGAGACTATCTCTCTTGGGTTCTTGTGTAAAACTCATTGTCTCAGTCCATGATCCTTCTCCTCTCCACTCCTGGACTGGTCTGGGGGAGAGACAGGATCATGACACCAGTGCCCACACTTGTCTGAAGAAAGGCATCTAAGAGCTACTATTCTTAGCTGTGGATATATTTGAAATAGTGAAATGTGGTCAGTTTGGTTTCATCTGGCCTAGCAAGAGATGGCTTGCTCTTCTACTTTTGACTTCTCTGGAAAGAAGAAATTGCTGCTTTGCTGCAGTTTTTCTTTCTTTACAGTGATGTGATATTACCAAAGCAAATATAGCATGCCCTCCTAATCTACTCATACAGCATTCTTAAATGTTGAATGGTACATTGCTTGCTATACAAATTATAAAAGTGCCTCATGGATTACACAGTTTCTGAGACAGACGCATAAATAGTGCAGAAGATATGAAAAGTTGGTTGTTAAAAAACTCTTAACATTAATATAGTACTTTAGAGCAGTCAAAGCACTTTAAATATACAATGAAGTCAGTGTTGTTATCATCACCACATTGCTGATGGGAAGGTGAACCATAAAGGCTGCCTGAAGCCACACTGTGAGTCTGTAGTAGATTTGAAAAGAAAAATCAAGGTTTTTTTTGTTGGTCTGAGTTTTTTCTAACTTAATCGTATAGTCATTACATCCATGTATTCATTTTCTGTACTACGCCAGAAGTTCAATCCTGAGGGCTGCCCACAACATAGAGGGCAGGTGTTGTCATAACTATGGCACCGCTAGTCCATATCCTATGGACATTCTACAGGTGGAAACAATAGCGTGCCATGATATGTCAGGCACAGAGCACCCTGGATTCCATAAAAACCCTGGCAGCATCCACCAATCATAAAACAGCAGCCACTGATGCTCTTGTGAGTGGAACACACAGGTACAGCCAATCACTAGCTGTCAATCTGGGCACTGTCCCCTAAAACACTCCCCCACCATGGAAAGCGGGGGGGGGGAGAAGACCCCACAACAGCAGCAGTCCAGCAGAGGCATGTAGCCTGAAAGGCCCCCTCCCCAGCCCACAGGTGATGCCCATCCCATCCCTTGCAAGGGCCAGACCAGCAGCAATAGAGCCACTCACAGGTGCAAATAGGAGGACAAATAAAATGAAAAAAGGCAGAGGTCAGGTGTCATCCCACAGTCCCAGAACACTCCTGATCAGATCGCTAACCCCAGACCTGGGGGAGGTTCCAAGGAGACATGCCAGGAGGCACTAGGCTCCTGACATCCCTGACATCATCACCAGCCACATGGGACCAGCTAGGAAATATCATACAGACAGGCATGGCTCAGTGGAAAGACACTGGGATAGCATGGCTGGGGCTTCTGGTTCAATCCCCACATGGGAGAAGCAAGCAAAAGTCCTTGGGCTAGTTTTTTGCACCTCCAAATGGCAAAAGGGAATAGGCAGCCAGTGCGCCACCCCAGATATTCATTAGTTTGCCTAGGAAGTTGCGATAAACTCCTCCCCTCTGCTGCACCCATGGCAACAGAATCTGTGCATTCATCATGGCTGCTCCACCCATGCACCAACAACTGCATGGCTTATTATATGCTGCCAATGCTATGGGAGAGTATGGGACCCAAATACCCCCCTTCCCAGAGAAGCCACCCACCCCCCTCGGACCACCCACCTGCCCATTCCCATGCATGCTACACATAGCAGCAGGCAGAGTGTGTGCATAGTGTGGGGATCCAAGGTGGGGTCGGCCTCCAAGTGCCATTGAGCCCTTGCTATGCTTGGCAGCTGAGCAATACAGAAGCAGCGGCACCTGAAAATCCAACTACAGCCTTCCCAGCATGGGCATTCCTGAGTCAGAGCCCACCCTCTTTCATGTCTGAAGAGGCATCCCTGATGGGAAGCCACCGATAGCTGGGCTCTATGAAGGAGCAGGAAAAGAGCTCCGGGAGTGGTAAGTGTTTATTCTCCCCCTTCCTTAACTGCTGGGGAGAATTAGCTGAATTAGCTAAGGTGGGAGGAAGGGGCAGGGCAGGCATAGGCATGGAGCTGCTGTCATTCAGTGAAAACCAGTCAGAGGCACAGTTGTGGAACAACCCAGACTTATTGCAAATCTTGAAGAGGTCGGTTGGATCAGGTTGCCAGCTCTCTGGGTCCATGGGGAGACAGGCGGCGCTTTCTGTGACACAGCATGCTTCAATGAGGTGTACTTCCAGGCTGGATACTGTAGGAGGCAGGCTGGAATCAAAGACTTAGCAGAGTGGTGGTGGTGGGAACAGTCATGGTCATGCTCCCCATCTCCTGGACGGATCAGTACCTGCATGAAAGCAAAACAGAGATCTGTGCAATGATGGCAAATAGTAGAGGAGTTGTACAGCCATTACTGTGATGCCCTGGGCGTCATGGTAAGAGAACTTCAGGCAGATGCTGGTACCATCCAAACTACACTCACCTGTCCAGTGTAGACATGCTCAATGACTGCAAATGATTGATCCATTGCAGCAGCTGTACGAAGTTCTGATCCTGCAAGGGAATGAGGCCAAGGGTTGCTCGGCAAGCTGATCCATCATGTAAAGTGGGACAGCTGGCAGACCTTCCCCTCCAACCAATGTTGATCCCTTTCTTCCACCAAGGTGGTGGCTATTAGCCACCAGGTATAGATAGGAACTCTCAGTCTGAGTCAAGTGATGCTCTGTATTCTTGGTGCTGGGGGGGGGGCAACAGTGGGAGGGCTTCTAGTGTCCTGGCCCCACTGCTGGACCTCCTGATGGCACCTGGTATTTTTGGCCACTGTGTGACAGAGTGTTGGACTAGATGGGCCATTGGCCTGATCCAACATTGGCTTCTCTTTATGTTCTTATGGTGGTGGTGGTTCCTGGCTAAGAAATGAGCCCAGTGTGAGGTTGAAGACCCCTCCAGCAGTTCTCCCAGGAACCTTTCCTGGATATTTCCCCATTACATGAAAAGGGCCATTGTGCTGGGAGGCTATGTCTCATGCCACCTCTGCACAAACACAATGCTTGGTTGTGGGAGGTAGCATCCCTGGGGTGGCACCTGGCCTTGTGTGAGGGGAACAGGGAAGCAGGGCTGGATTCCCAGCCCTTGCTTACCTGTCAGTGGAGGGGGCATGCAAGCTTTGGTTTTCATGGGTGCCTATTTCTGCTGGTGTAACTTCCTGCCACTGATGGGATGCATTCCTGGGCTACAATGATTTAGGGAGCCATCAGGAGCCAGTTTGGTGTAGTGGTTTGGAGTGTGGGCTGTAATCTGGGTTTGATTTCCCACTCCTCCACATGCTGTTGGGTGACCTTTGGTCAGTCATGGCTCTCTCAGAGCTGTTCTTTCACAAGCAGTTCTCAAAAGAGCTCTCTCAGTCCCAACTACTTCACAGGGTGTCTGTTGTGGGGAGAGGAATGGAAGGAGATTGTAAGCCACTCTTCTCTTCTCTTCTTCTCTCTCTCCTGCCACGCTCACCAGGCTGTCCACTTCCATGCTGTCACAGGGACATATGCCACTGTTCTGCTGAAGGGCAGCCACTGTAGGGCTGTAATGGTGGCCCAGAGCAGTGGGGTGGTCCTACCTACACTGGTGTATTTCTGAGATATCCCAGCATAATGACTATTGGTGTCCCTGAGCACTCCCCCATTTTAGGACTGTGTTGTTCCCTTCTTTTGGTTTCCACACAAAACACATTTACACGTGTAACCAATCTATGGGTGATTCTCAGGGACTGTACCTCCCTCACTAAAGAAATTTATGGGAAATTCATATTGTTATTTGCAGAGCAACAACATTAGCATTTTTCTTTTCTAGGATCCTCAAGCAGGGTGGGGAGAAGGCCCATAGGTACAGTGGGGCATTTGGGGTCCAGCCCCCTCGACTTACTTCAAAGCCCCCCTGACTTCCTTTAAATACCCTGGCCGAACTTACCCTGCACCACCGCGGTGGCTGTGCCGCCTCAACTTGCCTTCCTCATCCAGGAACAGCTGCTGTGGCTGCAGGAGGTGGGCGCGTGCTGGGGCCGGGGCACTAGGATGTCGCTGGGCACCAAGGCCCATGATGGGGGTGGTTCCTCTCCGTCCTCCCTCAGTCAAGGCGCACAAGTCAGCGGTGGCGGTGGCTACTTCCTGGGCCCGACCTGCTGCTGCCAGCAGCAGTGTTGGAGAGGAGGAGGAGGCCCCTGGGTGGGCCATGGCAGGCAGGTGACTGCCTGGGGGTTGGATGAGGCATGGAAGGCTGGGGGGGGGAAGCAAAAGCCAATAAAGCAAAAGCTGGGCTGCAGGGGAGCTGGCACAAGGGATCTAAAAGCGGAGCATGGCATTTGGACTGTGCAGCATGCATGCACCCTTCTATGGCTGCCGCCAGGGAATGTGCTGCTTGCCTGCCCATGCCTGTAGTGGCTGGGAGACAGGAGGCGAGAGTGGCGAGTCCCGTTTCTGGAGCATCCAGGACTCAGCAGAAGGCGTTCTGTGGAGATGTTGGCAGGTGGGCAGTTGTAATATGTATCATCCAGGAACCACTTCATGAGTGTCTCCCCCTTCCTGCCATCCTTGTGCATAGATGCCTAGCCCCACACATTCGTCCTCCCTTTCAGAGGGGCTGCATCTCTCTCCCACCCCCAAGCAGAGCTAGCATTCCTTCCCATTGCTTTGCTCGCTCAACCTCAGCAGGCAACCCCTCCTCTCCCAAGGTCTCTGCTCAACTGTTCCCAGGCCCGCCCTCTTCCGCGGCTCCTTACTTCAGCCGTGTGTGTGTGTGTGTGTGTGCAGCAGTCTGGGGGGGGGGCAGCACTTCTTTGTCCCGCTAAAGCCTGGCACGTCTTTCTCTCCAGCCACCACATGGGAGGACTGGCTGGAGCAGGGGCCAGCTAGCCCACGTGAGGTTTTTAATCTTATCTTTATTTCAGTGCCCCCCGATTTTTTGAACCCCCCCCAAAATTAAAAAATCCTGGCTACAGGCCTGGTGGGGAGGGTCTATTTCTTAACCAAATATGTACACAAGTAAGAGAAATTAAAGCCTACACCCACTTTTTTTGTTGAGGAGGGGAATCTTTCATCTCTATCCCTCCCCCAGTCTTCAATAGACAGCTGGCCTTCCAGATGGTAGAAAAACAGCATTTGCCTTTCTCCCTCTGGGTGTGCTGTCTCTTGCATGTAGTGGGCTGGGTGTGGGGAAGAGATGGAGAATGTTTATTGATCTCACCTACTCAATGGGCCAAGGAAGGTTCTGATAGAAGGGCTGCTATGAGTTCTTTCTGAAAGTATGTTCATGCATTGTGCAGGAGATGGGGGGATTGAGTCCTGAGTCCTGTAATACCATCATGGTGTTCTTGCCATCATTTCCCATTTATTGGTGCCTTTTGTGCATAGGTATCACTGGTATGCAAAGTCATGCTTGGTAGATGGTTGGTGGAGTTGCCAGAAATAATATGGGAATGTCTGTTGGAATTTGTTTCTGCTGGTGTTATTGCTTTCTTCTTTGCTGCTCAGAGTGCTTATAATGGTGGCCATGTTACTCCAGGTAGTGGCCACTGGCTTAGTGGGGCCATACATTCAGTTTGCTGTGCAAGTGTTGGCAGCTGTTAGTCTAAAGGTGGAGATTACTGCTGTTTTCATCTTATTCCATGATGTTTACATTTATATTCAGACAATTTGAAGTCAAGAATTCTATGAAGGTGTTCCAACAGATCAAGAGGAAATGAGCCTTATAAGAAATTTTCATCTTTTTCTTTTTCAACACAGTCAGAAAAAAAGCTTTATTGTCAAGATGAACTTCATGCAAATAAGAAAGTTGTTGTGCTAAAGATGCATTTAGTCTTATTACTGTGGCAATATTATTCCACTTGAAGGGCAAAATGGTTTATGTAGTTTGAAGACGTTTTCCTGTTATTTGCAGGAAATAGTACTGAATAAATGGAGGTGAACCAGGTTTTGTTTTGTCTCACCACCATAAAATATGAGCACCATATCATGATGAAAGCTTGTCTTAACTGGTGAAAAGAGCAAGCTTTCATTTTAGATCCCTTCCATAATATTACTGCCTTTGGGTACAATATCTGTTTATTATCATTATTAACTGTTTTAATTACACTCCCCCCCTGTGGTTTTGAGGCAAGACAGAGCAAAAAATGTTCCTCTCTGCTGAAGTGTGCAGTCTGAATAATTAAAGATTGATTCATTTCTGTTGTCAGCAATGGAGAATACAAAGACCCTTCTGCTTCTGATGCTCTGATCCTCATTGTCTGCTGAGGGCCTAGTTGCATGTTACACACAGACAGATATACAAGAAGCTCTAACAACCCATTTTTTCTCCAGGAAAAGAAACAAATTGTGTACCACGGTCGGAAATCACTTTAGCTGGCAAAAGATGGAGGCGCACCACGTGGTGGAAAAACAACTTAGCCAGCTTTTGAGCCGTCGGGAGGGAAGGAAGGGCCACAAAATGACTTTGTTTAGAAAACAAATCCACCACCACCCAAATAACAGTTTTCCCTTTGCTAAGTGGAAGGTCAGTGATAAAGTCCATCGAGATCACCTCCCAAGGTCTGGTAGGGGTGGGGAGGGGATGCAGGAGACCAGGGGACTTCCCCCCCCTCGGTTTAGACAATGCACAAGTTTGACAGGTGCGAACAAAATCCAGAAGATCTTTGCGCATGTGAGGCCACCAAAATTGCCGCCGCAGCAGTTGGAGGGATTTAACGAAACCCCAATGTCCTGCCAACTTAGATCCGTGAGCGAGTTGTAGAACTTCCCTGCGGAGAGAAACAGGCACATAAAGTTTATTGTCAGAAAAGACCAATCCCTCTGGGCTGCGGATGCAGCCTTGCAACGTAGACAGGACCTCCTCATCCTCCTTAATGAATTCAGCACGGTAGCGGGGCCCCCAATCCGGTGTTAGAGAGGCGGGAGGAGGAGAAAGAGGAGACGAGGCTGGCGTGGGAAGTTTGCGTGCTTGCGCTCTCGTTACAACAGCCCCTCCCAACTGGGCGGGAGTGAAGATCGAGTCAACGATGACCTCATGTTGGCTCTCATGTTGCGGGAGGCAGGACAGGGCATCAGCCAGCAAGTTGGAAGACCCGGGAAAATGATGCAAAGTGAACTGGAACTTGGAAAAAAAATCCGCCCATCTCAATTGCTTGGCGTTGAGAGAATGGGGGGATTTAAGGGTCTCAAGGTTTTTATGATCAGTCCACACTTCAAATGGGACCCTAGCCCCCTCCAGCCAATGGCGCCACGTGGAAAGAGCGAGCTGAATTGCCGAAGCTTCCTTCTCCCACACACTCCAGTGGCGTTCAGCATCAGAAAACTTTTTAGACACAAACGCCAGCGGGTGTAATTTGTTGTCGTCCCCCTGTTGAAGGATGGCCGCCCCCATAGCAACATCAGACGCGTCAGTTTGAACAATAAATTTTTTCGATTCATCGGGGTGAGCCAAAATCGGTTCAGAAGTGAACATGCCTTTCAGTTTGTTAAACGCCGCCTCACATTCAGGCGTCCATTTCAGCGGAGCCCCCGGCTTCGTTGCATCAAAGCCCTTCCCTTTTGTTTTTAACAAGTCAGTGAGTGGAAGGTCAGAACAAAACTCGGCAACATGCTGGGGGTATGTAGTGGGAGTATCTGAGGATATTTGTCATTACTCATAAGTAGCACATTAAAGAAAAGGTGAGCAACGCCTGCACTAGACAACAACTGACAGAATGTCTGCTCTTCTGTTCTGTACCAGTTCTTAGTTGGATTTGCCAAACGTGTTGCAAAATTGTAAGAATTAAAGCAGCAAATGTCGTGAGACCAGCCTCAAGCCATGACCTGAATACCAAATTTGAAAGGCTCTGGAAAGCTAGGGTTGGGAGAAGGACTGGTGCCCTAAGGCTTTCATCTGCAAAGGAGCCAAGTACTGCCCTGATACCAAAGTACCAGTATCTCCATGTGGATAATGATGCAGCAGTGCAGAGTAGCCAGAAGATGATATGTAGACTGCCTACCACCTGAACCTCCTGGGGAAAAGCCATACCATTTCACTAGCTAAACTGCTGCATATAAAAAAATTGTTTTTACCTAAACAAAGTTAAAGTACTCAAACGATTCTACAAAAATTAATTTTATATCATGTACACAATTCATAATACAAATTCCAAAGCTATTCATATACCAACAATATCAAAATTCAAATTCTCAAATCATAGAGCAAAAAAAACAAATGTTCACACAGTCCATCAAAGTCACTCTGTTGAAGGTGCTTGGGTGTCTTCAGTTTTCAGAAACAGAAGCCACATTCCAAGTTGAAACTAGACAACTGAGCCACAACTCTGATATCCAAAGATGTCGGTCTCAATGAAGTCCTCCTGTGGGCATGCTAGCAATGTTGTTCCATGTTTTGCCCGGCAAGGCTTTTTCAAGTAGGAACCACTTTCTTAAAACAGGATATCACTGAAACCAAAACTCAGGCATATTCTTCCAAAATACCTACTCAAGGCTTTCTTCTGGTTTGTAACAAGAGCAGTTCCTTTAACAAGGGTCCCTTTAAATACATTTTGTGAGAGGGGGTGCACACGCCTGAACTCAGAGCGGCAAATTCACTGCTTGGGATTCAAGTGCATCTCCAACATAATGAAATCAGTTCTGCGTGACGTCATTGTGTTGGGGAAGTCCCCGCCCCCTCTAGGAACGCCCCCCCCCCGAAGACCCATGCTGGGGAGGAGGGAGGACCTGGCAACCCTACTGACTATGTGTGCAGGTGTGAGTGGGCAGCAACCTGTCCTTACATGGACACTGAGGAGGAGGGTGGCTCAGAGGGATACAACAGATCATTTTTCTGTATATTACTGGCTGTTAATTTTCTAATTTGGATTAGAATTAATAATGATATTAAAGGATGGGATCTGCTCAGGTCTGGTTTTGATCAGTTAAAATCTGACTACACACCCCTATTTAAGGATTTTTTTGCCTTTGAACTTTGAAAATAAACTTTATTTTTAATTATTGACATGTTAATATAAAAAGAAATGAAATAAAAGGTATGATTAGAGATGATCTTTCTAACAAAAATGGTAGCTGTGGTTATTAGTTTGGGGTAGTGGTTAAGTGTGCGGACTCTAATCTGGGAGAGCCGGGTTTGATTCCCCACTCCTCCACTTGCACCTGCTGATGTGACCTTGGGTCAGTCACAAGCTCTGGCACAGCTGTCCTTGAAAAAGAGCAGTTTGTGTCAGAGCTCTCTCAGCCCCACCTACCTCACAGGGTGTCTGTTGTGGGGAGGGGAAGGGAAAGGAGTTTGTAAGCCACTCTGAGACTCCAAGTGAAGGGCGGGGTATAAATCCCAGAGGTCATTTCGGGGGGGGGACGCGGGGGAATGCGGTTTCCCCGGGTGAGGTACGGGGGGTGGGGCACATGACAAAGCCCCGCCCCCTGCTTCTGGCCGCCCCGCTTCCGGCCCTCATTCAGCCAGGAGGAGGCAGGAGAAGAGGGAGGGCAAGTTGCTTCCTCCCTGCTTCTCCCCACCCCTGCCTGCCTGGGGCCACGGAGGGCCTTCGCAGGGCTTCCTCACACTCCCGCTGGCCTTGCAGGTCCACCACCGGGCCCCTCATGGGGCTCGGCAGTGGAACTGCAAGGCCAGCGGTGGCGGCCGGGACTGTTGGGTGTGTGTGTGTGTGGCCTTATGACAGACTTCTGGTGATGTC
>NW_015177024.1:66935-92020 GCF_001447785.1 Gekko japonicus | reverse complement strand
TCTTCTTCTTCTTCTTCTTCTTAGTTTATAAATTATCTCAAGAAGGCATCTGTATTAAGATTTTAATAATATGCAAATGTATTGAAAAGTAATCTGTTAATTAATCTATTACTAGGTAAAATGGCAGTTGTTTAATCATGTAAAACTTCCTTAATTGATTCACTGCCCTAATAGTATTGTTTGGTTTGCTGTTAAACTAACCACTAGTAGCAAAAATGATTACTACAGAATATTAATAGAAGCATTTTGAAATTGTAAATAAATATTTTCTGCAATCTAAATAATGAGCAGAATGATAAAAGGGTTATAAAAACCCCAATTAACATTTTACCAGTAAAAAGTTTTCTGCTTTGATTCCACAAGGGAATAATGTCAGACGGAAGATAAAATTAAATATTCTCATGTGGTTTTACACGGGGAACAGTACTATCAATATTTAATGGATTGTGGCAGAATTTAGTACCGTTTTAAAGAATGCAAATAGAGGTTGTTGTAGAAATCACCTTGAGAAAATATTGTACAAGCTACAATGCATGCTTTCCCATATCAGGTATGGCCCTGAGGATCTGGACTTATGTTTACAGAAGATGCTGGGCTTGTAGAGAGGGGGAGCTTACATTAAGTAATGTGCATGCATGTGTGTGTGTGTGTGTGTGTGTGTATGCATGCATGCCTGGAAGTCATGGCTGACTTCTGGTGACCCCTAGTGGAGCTTAGAGGCAAGGGACATTCAGAGAGGTGGCTTGGTATTTCCTGCCTCTGCATCTTGGCCCTGGTATTCTTTGGAGGTCTTCCATCCAAGTATTTGTCAGGGTTGGCCCTGCTTAGCTTCTGAGATCTGATGAGATTGGGCTTGCCTGGGCTATCCAGGCCAGGGTAAGTAATGTGTGTGCATGTATGATGTACTACCAAACAGTTGATTTTCAGCTCTTAATCACTGGCTCGGAAGAGGGGATCATTCCAGGAACAGTGAGGGTTATTACTATGTATGTAAGAATAATTGGCAGGTACCCTGAGATGTCTACAGATGAATGTGGTTTTCAAACCAGCCTATTATTGACTGTGTGGCCATGAGGCTAGGGAGGGGACTCCCTTGTTGCTGAACTCAGCCAATAATTACTTTCAGCTTGATAGAACTTGGCAGAGTTTTCTGTGTAAATTTGAATAAACAAAGCAGGAAGCAATGCTGGCTGAGCTTGGAGGCAGGGTGGTATTGCCCCCTTGAGCTTAAAGAAGACATTTAATAATATGCAGAGCCAGCCATTAATCAGACTCATTTCCCCATCATTTGCTGTCATAAGAACATAAGAACATAAGAACAATGTTGGATCAGGCCAAAGGCCCATCCCGTCCAACACTCTGTGTCACACAGTGGTCAGAAATACCAGTGCCATCAGGAGGTCCACCAATGGGGCCAGGACATTAGAAGCCCTCCCACTGTTGACCCCCCCCAGCACCAAGAAGACAGAGCATCACTTGCCCCAGAGCCCCTATCTATACCTTGTGGCTAATAGCCACTGATGGACCTCTGCTCCATATGCTTATCTAATTCCCTTTTGAAGTCGTTCATGCTTGTAGCCGCTACCACTTCCTGTGGCAGTGAATTCCATGTGTTAATCACTATTTGGGTGAAGAATTACTTCCTTTTATCCGTTCTAACCCGACCGCTCTGCAGTTCCATGGAGTGCCCACGAGTTCTTGTATTGTGAGAAAGGGAGAAAAGTACCTCTTTCTTTACCTGCTCTTTCCCATGCATAATCTTATAAACCTCGATCATGTCACCCCTCAGTCGTCTTTTCTCCAAGCTAAAGAGCCCTAAGCGCTTTAACCTTTCCTCATAGGGAAAGTGTTCCAACCCTTTTATCATTCGAGTTGCCCTTTTCTGCACTTTTTCCAAAGCTATAATATCCTTTTTAAGGTGTGGTGCCCAGAACTGCACACAGTATTCCAAATGAGGTCTCACCATTGATTTATATAGGGGCATTATTATATTGGCTGATCTGTTTTCAATACCCTTCCTAATAATCCCCAGCATAGCATTGGCCTTCTTTATTGCAGTCACACACTGTCTCGACATTTTCAGTGAGTTATCCACTACAACTCCAAGATCTCTCTCTTGCTCAGTCTCTGCCAGTTCAGACCCCATCAATGTGTATTTATATTTAGGATTTTTGGCTCCAATGTGCATCACCTTGCACTTGGCCACATTGAACCCCATTTGCCATGTTGACGCCCACTTGCCCATCTTTGACAGATCCCTTTGGAGTGCCTCACAATCCTCACTGGTTTTCACCACCTTGAACAACTTTGTATCATCCGCAAATTTAGCCACTTCACTGCTTACTCCCATCTCCAAATCATTAATGAACAAGTTAAAAAGCAGTGGACCAAGTACTGATCCCTGTGGTACCCCACTGCTTACCACCCTCCACTGAGAAAATTGCCCACCTACACTCACTCTCTGTTTTCTATGAACTAGCCAGTTTTTGATCCATAAAAGGACTTGTCCTTTTATCCCATGATTTTTGAGCTTACTTATGAGCCTTTGATGAGGAACTTTATCAAAAGCTTTCTGGAAGTCAAGGTAAATAATATCTATTGGATCCCCCTTGTCCACATGTTTGTTCACCCCCTCAAAGAACACTAATAGGTTAGTGAGACAAGATCTTCCCTTACAGAACCCATGTTGAGTCTGCCTCAATAGGTTTTGTTCATCTATGTGCCTACTAATTCTTTCCTTAATAATGGTTTCCACCAATTTACCCGGTATCGACGTCAGACTGACTGGCCTGTAATTTCCCGGATCTCCTCTGGAACCCTTTTTAAAGATGGGAGTGACATTAGCTACCTTCCAATCCTCAGGAATGGAGACAGATTTTAAGGAAAGATTACATATCTTTGTCAGGAGATCCACAAGTTCACATTTGAGTTCTTTCAGAACTCTCAGATGTATGCCGTCTGGGCCTGGTGATTTATCAGTTTTTAAGTTGTCTATCAGTTTTAGGACCTCCTCTCTCGTCACCTCAATCTTACTCAGGTCTTTCAACACCCCTCCCGAAATCAGCGGTTCTGGAGTGGGCAAGCACTTCTCATCTTCCACAGTGAAGATAGAGGGAAAAATGCATTTAGCTTCTCAGCCATTTCCCTATCATGCTTCAGTACTCCTTTTACCCCTTGGTCATCCAAGGGCCCCACTGCCTCCCTGGCTGGTTTCCTGCTTCTAATGTATTTGAAGAATACATTAGAAGCATTTCTGTCATTTGTTTTCATTTTTGTTGTGCAGAGAGGATACCTTATATGAAGGCCTTTTCCTAACAGAGGGGAAAGGTTTCTTGAATTGGATTTAATATTTTCCCAACTAGTTCTTTTGTATATTCCAAGACAAAATGTGGCTTACCTTGAAGTGTTTCCTTTCTTGTGGAACATTTAGGACTGTATGGCATCTAATTTTCTTGAACGCCAGCATAAAAAACCAAACCAAAACAACAACCCTAAGATCAATCTATGTCTCCCCCCCACCCCGAACATTTTTATAGTTGCCTGCCTTTGGTGTACTGCAAACTACAGTGTGGGTAGACTCTTTTAAACATTTTCAAAAATGTTTCATTTGTTTTCATTTTGACATCTGTAAGTTCAATATAGTGCAAGACAGAATTCACTTGTTGACTTATGAAGTTACAAGTCGTACTGTTCACAAAAGGTGCTTGAAGCAATGAAGAATGTTAAAAACATTTTAGCAACTTGAAACACAGTAAGAACCAAGGGCTGGATCCCTAGCACCATCAGCAGAAACAAGCTGTCACAGCAGGCGTCAGCCTCTGCCCCTTCCTACTGCACTGAGCCTTCCCCAAGCTCTGCTAATGGGTTGTTGAAGAACCCTCGGAAACAGAGCAGGGTGGTAAATAAGTAGGGGTCTGTAGTGTGAGAAGAGATTTGCAGGAGTTGCTCTCTCTCACTCCATCAACGAAATGCTGTTCTGCTGGCATCAGCCATTCTGCTGGCAGAGGAGCTCTTTTGGAGCCAATCTATAAAATACTGATCAAAGTATAAAAAACCAACACTTGCCAACCAATACAGAAAAGTGGTGGTTTAAAAACAGCTTCAACCAGTCAGTGAAAAGAATTATTTAACCCAGGAAATGCCTTCTTAAAACTGGAAGAAAACATGCAAAGGGGGAAAGTAGAAATCTCCAGCAAGGGCATGTGATTCCAAATTCCAGAACCTGAGCTCAAAATGCCACCCACATCGATCTCACTACCAGTAAGCCATTTGCAAAGGGTACAGAAAAATTCACTGAGTTTTGGGAAGGCAGGTGCAGGTACACACTGATGAGTAAATCATTGTCCAGCCAGTTGCTCTGTAGGAACTTTATGTCACAGATCACATGGGACAGAGGATGGAAAGATATGGGATGAAGAACAGGGAGGGGACATGTGAAATGTGATGTCATTCAGTCCTATGTCTGTTCTTCTGATACATTTATTTATTGCTTATTTTTTGGTCCAGTAAGTCAATTTCTGTGCTTTCCTTCAAGAACATGGGAATTCATTCATGAACCTTGGTAGCCAAGACCAATCTGCACTATCTAGAGCAGGATTCTGTTTCCAGCAGAAACTGACAAGATGCTTGTGGGAAGCTTACAAACAGGAAATGAAGGCAACAGCTTTACTGATCTCTTCAGAGGTATCTGCCTCTAAACATGGTGGTTCCATTTTGCCCTCATGGCTAAATAGCCATTGATAGACCTAACCGCCTTTTGTAGCATGATTTATCATATGACAACTGTTTTATGCTATATCTTGGCCCCGGTCATACGGGCCGGATATCGTGGGGGGGGGGAGGCGTGGCTGTTTGCCCCAGAGCGAACTACCGCGCGGCTGCCGTATCAAACATCCCGCCGACGTCCTGTGGTTCGGGGGGAGGTGCCGATCATACGTCACTCCTGTGGCGCGGCAAAGAAGCGGCGCAGCGGGGGTTGTGTTTTTTAAAACCAAAGTGTGTGCATGCGCCGTTGGGTGCTTGTGCGCATCCTGTGGAGACTTGGGGGGGAAAAAACCCTTTTTGCGATGGGACATGGGCGGCCACCGGATGCCACGAGCCACCACCGGAAACGTGATCAGACGCCCGCCCTTGCCCTGCGGTTTCCGGAAACTAGTACCTCGGAGGTACTAGTTTTTTACGGCGCATCTTCAGTGGGAAGCCTCGGGTTAGCCACGGGAGCTCTACGCTTCCCAGATGTTGCGGTTTGATCGCGCTCAGAAAATCTGCCTATCTTCCATCTCTGTAGCTTGGCTAATGCTCCGTGTGTCCGCAGCCTCTGTTCTGCTGTTTCCATGACCTGGTCCTATTTTCTCTGGCCTTTTTGGTGTCATCTGTTCCCAAGTCCTTCTCACCCTCTCTAACATCTGCTGTTCTTTGTTTAAGCCATAAAGATTTGATTTCCAAGTCTGTGAGGATGTATGCTCAAAATCTGCATGTACTGAAGACTTCAATGCCTTGTTGTTGTTGTTCAGTCGAGTCCGACTCTTCGCAAACCCATGGACAAGATCACGTCAGGCCTTCCGGTCTTCTGCCATCTTCTGAAGTTTGCTCAACTTCATGTTCATTGCATCTATGACACTGTCTAACCATCTCATCCTTTGCCGTCCCCGTCTTCTTTGACCTTCAATCTTTCCCAGCATCAGGGTCTTCTCCAGTGAGTGCTCCCTTCTCATTTGGTGGCCAGAGTATTTGAGCTTCAGTTTCATTATCTGGCCTTCCAGGAAATAGTTAGGGTTGATTTCTTTTAGGATTGACTGATTTGATCTTCTTGCAGTCCAAGGTGCTTCTCCAGCACCAGAGTTCAAAAGAATCTATTCTTCAGCGCTTGGCCTTCCTTATAGTCCAACTCTCACAGCCATACATGACTACTGGGAATACCATTGCTTTGACCATGCGGACTTTTGTTCTATTTGCCAAGGAGTGATGGGGCCGGATGCCATGATCTTAGTTTTTTTGATGTTGAGCTTCAAGCCCACTTTTGTGCTCTCCTCTTTCACTCTGAGCAAGAGGCTCTTAAGGTTCTCTTCAATTTCTGCCATTAGAGAGGTATCATCTGCATATCTGAGGTTGTTGATCTTTTCCCCAGCAATCTTAATTCCCGCTTGTGATTCATTGAGGTGGTCTGGTGCCACTGTTGCGTTTTCCAAATTTGCTGGCAAATGGAGTGCAGAACTTTAACAGCATCCTCTTCTAAGACTTTGAATAGCTCAGCTGGGATACCATCACCTCCACTAGCTTTGTTGTTAGTAATGCTTTCTAAGGCCCATTTAACTTCACATTCCAGGATGTCTGGCTCGAGGTCAGTGATTATACCGTCGTGGTTGTCAAGGACATCGAGGTCTTTCTTGTATAGTTCTTCTGTGTATTCTTGCCATCTTTTCCTAATCTCTTCTGCTTCTGTTAGGTCCCTACCGTTTTTGTCCTTTATCATGGCCAGCTTTGCATGGAACGCTCCCTTGATTTCTCCAATTTTCTTGAAGAGATCTCTAGTCCTTCCCATTCTATTGTTTTCTTCTATTACTTTGCACTGTTCATTCAGGAAGGCCTCCTTATCTCTCCTTGCTGTTCTCTGGAAATCTGCGTTCAGTTGGGTAAATCTTTCCTTTTCGCCTTTGCCTTTCGCTTTCCTTCTTTCCTCTGCTATTTGTAAAGCCTCATCAGAAAGCCATTTTGCTTTCTTGCATTTCTTTTTCTTTGGTATGGTGGTGATTGCTGCCTCCTGTACGATGTCACGAACCTCTGTCCATAGTTCTTCAGGCACTCTATCTATCAAATCCAGACCCTTGAATCTATTCTTCACCTCTACTGTATATTCATCAGGGATGCGATCTAGGTCAAACCTGAATGGCCTCGTGGTTTTCCCGATTTTCTTCAGTTTAAGTCTGAATTTTGCAATGAGTAGCTCATGATCTGAGCCACAGTCAGCTCCAGGTCTTGTTTTTACTGACTGGATAGAGCTTCTCCATCTTTGACTGCAAATTATATAGTCAATCTGATTTCGGTGTTGCCCATCTGGTGATGTCCATGTGTAGAGTCGTCTCTTAGGTTGTTGGAAAAGGGTGTTCGCTATGACCAGTGTGTTCTCTTGACAAAACTCTGTTAACCTTTGCCCTGCTTCATTTTGCTTTCCAAGGCCAAACTTGTCTGTTATTCCGGTTACCTTTTGACTTCCTACTTTAGCATTCCAGTCCCCTATGATGATGAGGACATCATTTTTTGGTGTTAGTTCTAGGAGGTGTTGTAGGTCTTCATAGAACCGGTCCACTTCAGCCTCTTCTGCATCAGTGGTTAGGGTGTAGACTTGGATTACTGTGATGTTGAATGATTTGCCTTGGAATCGGACCAAAATCATTCTGTCATTTTTGAGATTGTATCCCAGTACTGACTTTCGTACTCTCCATTTTTTCTATGAGATTCCTGGCCACAGTAGTAGATACAATGATCTTCTGAGTTAAATTCGCCCACTCCTGTCCACTTTAGTTCACTGATTCCTAAGATATCGATGTTCGGTCTTGCAATCTCATTTTTGACCACATCAAGCTTACCTTGATTCATAGATCTTACATTCCAGGTTCCTATGCAATATTGTTCTTTACAGCATCGGACTCTCCTTTCACCATCAGACACATCCACAACTGAGCTTCCTTTCGGCTTTGGCCCAGCCGCTTCACTCTTTCTGGGGTTACTCTTACTTGCCCTCTGCTCTTCCCCAGTAGCATATTGAACACCTTCCGACCTGAGGGGCTCATCTTCCGGCATCATATTTTTTAGCCTTTTGATACTGTCCATGGGGTTTTATTGGCAAAAATACTGGAGTGGATTACCATTTCCTTCTCCAGGGAATCACGCTTGGTCTGAGTTCTCTGCTATGGCCTGTCCGTCTTGGGTGGCCCTCCATGGCATAGCCCACAGCCTCATCGAACCATGCAAGCCCCCTCGCCACGACAAGGCAGTGATCCATGAGGGGGCTTCAATGCCTAGGGAACCATAAATACGTTTGCAGGCACAAGAGGACTTGCCAAGAGGATGGTGGGTGGAGAAGAGTGTACAGTTGGCAGAATCTTCAGCTATTTGTGGCAATTTGGGTCTGGTTATTGTATTGGAATACAAAGGGCAGGCAGAAAGGATTCACTGCAGCTCCACTGCAGTCTGAAGTGACTTATTGCTTCACTTCCTTCAGTTATTTTGTTTATATATAACTGCTAAAACTATTTAGTTGCTGGGTTTTCCTCCGATTGCAGACGGATGATACAGCAAGCAGCCCAGAGGACATGGCTGAATGAAAATGGATCCACTGTTGTGTGTACAAATTATACAATTAAAAGTTTCAATTCTTTTTCATCATCCTCTATACTCTTTCCAGGGCTCCTATCCACACAAGTACCACTGAGTTGTAGATTTCTGTACAAAATCCTTTTTTTTTACTAGCCAAAAGGAAGGGCAGAGTGCTCAAGGCTACTGGTGTAATCAGTACTAATGTTTCTTTTGAGCCAGCTTGAAATAACAAGTGGGCTGTTCCTACGGAGTCAGAGATCCTGAAGTAATAACACCTATATTTCTCAGGACACATCACATTGTTTTTAGCCATGCTGCAGGCTTGCTCATTTTGGAATGATTTCACTCTTCCAAATAAGCTTCCAGGGTTTTTGTTTGTTTGTTTTCCTACAGATGTTTTCTCTAAAAGTTCTTTCTTTCAACCCTCCCAAGAAATACAGTTTATCAAAAGTACAGGGTGGCATAAAGTATATATAGAGAGTTCTTTGTTGTACTAAAAACAGTGGCAGCAAGACAGTTGAATGGCACTTTCCCCCTATTCTTTTTGCCTTTGAGGAGCTGGCTGTTATTTCAGCAATTATTTATACTTCAATAAACCTGTTTATGGTGCTGCAAAACCCCTTTGTGTGTTATCAGGGAGCAGTTGTAACACTCATTAAAATGCATTCTGCCATAGAGCTGTGATCCCTGTTAATGAATTAATAAGCATTATATATTATATGTAAGTGAAATTAAAAATAAATGACATATCACAGGACAATATAGGTTCTTTCCCATGAAATCATGCTATTTAGCAACAAATGGGGAGGGGAGCACAAATGTCCTCGGCTTGGGGTGACAAAATATCTTGAACCAGCCATGGGTTGACAGTCAATGGCCCCTGCCACACGGCAGGGGAAAAGGCGCTTGAAGGCGCGGCTTTTAAAAGCCGCGCCAACGTTGACACGGCGCGGCGGGATCTCACGGATCCCCCGGCCGCGCCGCCGTTTCTCCCCGGCGCGATCAAACGCCAGGGAGAAAACACGGCCCTAACCGGGGGCCGGCTGAACTGTGCATGTCTGAGCATGCGCAGTTCGTCTCCGGCCCGGGGTTGTGCCGGCGCGTCCTTGCGCCGGCGATCAAATGGCCGGGAAGAGGCGCCGCATCCACTTGAACCACCGAGATAGGTGGTTCAGTTTGAGGCGCGGTTTCCACGATTAGAGACAGTTCGGGGACGGAATCACGGCGCTTCCCAGATGTTGTGGTGTGATCGCGCCGGTTTGAACCGCCCCCGAACTGTCCTGCTCCCGGACCAAATAGGTGAGTGTGAACGGGACCAATGTGGCAACTAAAGGAGATAATCATTATACTGAATTTTCAACATTTGCAGACCTGAGTGTAATTTTTTTGTGGTTCAGGTGCTGATGCATCCAGCAGGAAACCAGATGTTTGAATCATCCAACTCATTTGGAATCAGCAGAAACATTGTGTGGGGTTGAGAAAGATGGTTAGTCAGGGTTTTTTGGGGTGGATGGGCGGGTTTGAGGTATTCCTTTGCTATTTTTGAAAGGTCAACGAACATTCCAGTTCAAGAACAGTATTGCTTTTAGAAAGCTGCCCCAAATAATTAGGAAACATAATAATATTAATAAAACAGCAGATCTAGGCAAGCCATCCAAACCACCACTGTATTACAATGATGCTATAACTAATATAAACATGTCTGTTTACAATATTAAAATGTCTAAAAAGAAGTATCTAAGTGCCTAAACAGAAGCAAAATGACCCAAATCACAGCCTGTATGTGATGTCTGTAAAAGCCCTCAAAACTGAAGGGTCCATATAATGTGGGAAGCATGCCTTAGCTCCTTTATAGCAATTATTGTAGAAGGTTGGTTCAGGTGGGTAGCCTTGTTGGTATGAAGCAGCAGAACAAAGTTTGAGTCCAGTAGCACCAACAAAGTTTTATTCAAGGTATAATGTTTTGTGTGCACATACACTTCTTCAGATACAATGAAATGGAAATTACCAGTCCATTAGGTTGCCGCCATGCTTGAGAGGAGAGAAATGGAGCATAATGGCAGGGTCTCAGTTAATTACATTCAGAATTCCACAATTAAGGAGACATCTGCCCATCAATCTCCAATTTTGACCTTTATTTTCTTCACTATGTCCCCTCCCAAATTTAAACGCAAACAAATAGTAACCATGTAAACTAAGCTTGTTATTCCTTCTTGGTCCTTGAATCTGTTAAACATCTTCATTATGCTGTATGCTAATTTACTGCTCACCCTCTACCTATATTCAGATACATTTCATTGTGTCTGAAGAATTGTAGAAGGTTGTAATTGATTACTGTGGGTTACTGTACAAACATATTTCCAGGCATCTCTCTTTTACACACACACACACACACACACTTTCTCTCTCTCTACCTTGAGAGGGAACACAAAATTCTACTTACAAAGTTTTCCACCTCCTTGCCTGTGAGAATTCTCTCTTGCACCATACAGACATTTATACATGTCCCATGAGCAACCATAACAGCTTCTAGAAGTGAGAGTTCATCCGAAAGTTGGAGGGTGGGGGGGTGGCAGCTGATATTTTCTTTGCTTCTGCAGAATCATATAACAGATGTACAATAATTCCATTTTTAGGGCATGCTTGACAGGGGACTGTAACTGGTAACAGAAAAGGTTGCTTCAGTTGTGGCAGGTATATTTGGTAAGTTCGCAGTAACATGACAGGGCTGTATTACGTTAAGTAACACAATTCCAGAAGTAACCTATGCGGAACATATTGCTTCTGCTTCCACATGTCAGGCAGTGGACTTTGATCGATGTTGTTGCAATACAAAACTACAGAGTAAAACTTTTTAATTATGATGACAGTGTAAAAGAGGAGAGGTGCTCACCGGCAGTGTTTGTAGCCCTTTATAATTAGCAAATGGACAGTGCAGCGTAATTTTGCATGCTGCTCGGGTTTTACAATTCTTTCTAGTTGCTGCCATCAGCATCTCTGTAAGCAATAAGGCATGACAGGGGGGCTAGTTATCATCACCTCTAGGGTGTTAAGAAGCATTCTCTAAGGGAGTGTATTTCATTATAACTGCACCACCTGGTGATACCATATTGCTGCTAAAAAGAATCATTAATATGAGAAGAAAAACTTGTGTAGTTTTGTTAGAAAATGCAGTTTAGGAGTTTGGAATGTCAAGCAGCCACAGTAAAAGACTTAGTTTTCATCTCTTTATCCCTAGTCATTTCATCCTGCTCACAACTTCAGCACTTGTCCAAAACATTGGTCTACTGTTCACTGACTTTCCAGCACTATGCCAGGGGATGAACAAATGCAGGCTACTGACTTTATGTTCTTCTGTAAACAAAATGGCCTCCACTTAGAGATCTAGGATATCAGGGAGGAGGATGACAGCCTAGACTTCACTATGATATACTAGTATATTTTTCTATAGGTTTTTCATTTTTAAATGGTGGAGCATTCAGTTCTGTAAATCCTCACCCCAGTGTCCGTATAGACCAAATATGGGTTTACTCCTCAGGAAGGAGTAGACAAGAGACCACTGTCAAAAGATGTACTTAGACTGGAGACAAGGCAATATTTCTTTTTGGAGAGTTAAACATTGTTTTATATGTCATCATTGCCCACACTGTACTTCTTCATTTATGTATAACTTTAAATAGTTTATTGTATTTCGTTATTTCTGCAATAACATCACACTGGGCTGTGTTATGTGTGGTCAAAACTGCTAATATGTTTGCACACTCAGAAATACTACATCCCCATTCCCCCCCAGTCCTATTTTCTAATATGAGAAACACCATATTCCCTAAAAGAGGTATGTGTCCATGAGGAAATATCTTGCAATTACTAATGTACATCTTTACAAACACAAACATGCATTTCCCATTAAATCATTCAGTTTAATGGAACCATCTTAATTGTTTCCCCCTTTTTAACACATATGCTTCCTATATTGTATAATGTAACCACATCTCCAAGTAAAAAAAAATAACCAAAAAAGGCAGGGTTCAGAGCTAACTGGGGAAGTGGCTGGAAAACTATAAACCCTCACTCGATCCAGCAAGGTCTATCATACTGGCACAGTCAATATAGATGTGTATCTGGTTGCTAATTCATATTATAATATCTAGGCCCTATCAAAATGGCTGGATAAGTTATCTCTATCCAGGCAACTATTTGTTATGTCTATTAAGGCAACCTTTGATGGAGTTGCATTTGTTCAGCTGTAATGCATTCTCAGCTTTGTTTGCACTATTATGTGGTAGAAATAGTACAGCTGAACCGGAGGCCTCCTTGGGGAGATCTATGGTTTTGTCTGAATTTATAGAAGGATTACCTAAATTGGTTAATGCCTACTAAATACCCTAGTCTCCAAAAATATAAAAAAGAAATAAAAAGTAAAAGTAGTTTAAAAATTAGATAGGAGTGACTATCATTTAAATACATAAACTACTGTATTCCTACCTGACAATTCATATAAAGAGTGTTTAATTTGAATGTATCAGAAAGTATAAAATTAAGCACAGGGAAATACAGTGGTTCATTCCCTCTCTCATTCTGATGATCGTTTGGACATATGTGCTAATGTGGCAAAGTGCTATTTTATATCGTAATGACTCTTATGTTAATAGACTCTTTGCTCAATGACCTTTGCAGAACTGGATCTATAAGTGCTTTTCCTTCCTTTCAATCTCTTCTATGCCTCCCTACACCATCTCAGCACTCTGGGTGTCCTGTATTCGTTTCTTCTCCTTTATGCCTCTTTGTTTGCATTTAATTTCCCCCTCAGCAGGTGGGGAATAACACACTAGGAATATATTTGGGCTAAAAGCTCTGAATATATGCTATTAAGGTGGAGTGTAATTCTTATCAGTAGAAACTAAATAACTGTAAAGTGTGGCTATTCACCACTGGGGTTACTTTCGAAAAATTTATCTTCCTATCGTAAAGTGATGTCTCTAGACTTGCTATTAATCTTACAAATCACAGTTCCTTTAGAATTGTAGACTTTATAATCAGCAACTATCATAAGCCTCTACTGCTCCTGCCTGCTGGCAGAATTAGTCCTGTCCATAGTGGCTTTTTAATTGTGAGCTCGGGCCACATCCATTGCTTAGGGGTGCCCAAAACCTAGAGCATCACCCCCGACATCCCTGATGTGATGATGTCACTTCTGGGTGATGTCATCACTGTGTGCACACTTTGCACACATGCCAGAATATCCCAGAACAGAGCCTGGTTCCCCCCACCAGCAGCCAGGTAGGACCTGGCAACCTTACCATTGCTGTATGTCAGAAGGGATGTGTGAATCAGAATATGATATCTACCTTCTTTAGGTGGAAGAGTCTTGAAAATCAGGGGCATTGTCCTAGTGGGGGTATAAACACAGCGGTGTACATGGTGGCGATGCTAATGGATTTGTGCCCACCACATGCAATAAATTTCATCAATACAAGAACTAGCTCACAGCTTCTCTTTTCCTCCAAACGCATAATAGGCAGGACCAGGATTGTGACACCAAATGACAATAGAAATGGCTTAAAATGTTAAAACACCTGATGAAATTGTTGGAATATCCGAGGTCTACTTGAAGAAGATCACAAGAACAGCCTAGAGAAAACAGCTGATGGACTGGTAGTTAGCAGAGCTAGATTAAGGACTTCCCACAATTTCAAATTATTTCCTTCCTGTTTCCTGATTAGCTCTCTGGAGACTTCCTGCTCCAACTAAGCCCTCCCACTTTGTTCCTGTCTCTCACAGCAGTCAGTCATTTAGCTAAGCCTCTCTCCCTCTCCTTTGTTCTATCAGAGTTTATTTCTTCTTTAATAAACTGTTATTTTCTTTAAACAGTTGGCGCTCCCTTCCTCTGCATGTTTAAAATCTGCCAACAGAAATATCCCACAGTTGCACAATCTTATGCATGCAAACTCATGATTTATATTCATATTGCGCTCATGTTTCACTCACTGTACCCTCTTGTGTTGTTCATATAAGTCAAAGTGCTTGAATCCATGCATACAAACCCTTACACTCTCAAATCATCTTTAAAGATCTTGAGAGGAGCAAGTAGGAGGAATATTAGACAAAGTGACACTCATTTAACTTTTCTGCACCAACATACCTTACTGCCCACATTGCAACCAATTGGACTTCGGGAAGTGTGAGATGCTGGCTGATTCCCGCCCACTGTGCTTCACACCATCCAATTATACCTTCATGCCCCTTTCAATGTCATATTGTTCATTTGCCTTTAAAATATCCTGTGAAATGTTACTTTATTCAGAAATTGGTCTTTTCAGATTTTGTGTGGAGGATTACATGGTTCATGAGTTCCGCCTAGTGAGATTTTTCCTATACATGAGCTTCACAGGTTTTGAGCATCCATACCTTTTGATTGATGTCAAAACATTTCCTTAGTAGCTGGTTTTTATTAGTTTCAAAAGATAACAATACATGCATCCATGCACTTGGATGAATGTGTGAAGGGCATCATACCTAAAAGATTAGAAAATGCAGCCCTCTCTGGGCAAGCAGCATGCCTTGGACATGTTGATGTGCTTCTTTCTGTGATTTTAAATGGAACTTAGGAAAGGAAATTTTTAAATTCTGACCATTCTCTTAACTCCATCCCTGATTTTGCTGGGCTAGGACTTTTCAGCTGCATTGTCTTGATGGCCATCCTTTTGCAAGCAACTTTGGGAGTAAAAGCAGAGATTAGTCACTTTCTTTAAAGTTTTTACTTCCTTAACAATATTGTTTGTTTAAAGGAATTTTCAGTGCCTGAAGTTTCACACCAAGGCTGCAGTCAGATGTGCCTTTAGATCCGACTTAGCTGTGAATGCCTGATGGATCTAAAGTGCCTGATCAGACTGCAACATCTGGGAAGGGCCTCACAGTCATTGGCAACCTGTCTGCCCTGCCACAGAAATGGAGTTAAAAAACACCGGGGAAAGTCCAGTTGTAACACTCGCCGATGGGCCACAGATGGATTTTCCCTAGTCTGATCACTTAAGCGTACACTCAGGCTGTCGAAATGGACTGCTCAGTCCATCCTGACTTGGTGCCATCCCCCCCCCACTTAACAATATGTGCATAACCACATAATTAGTCCATGGAGAACTCTTCACGTGGGGGTTCAATTCTTCATTTATGCGCATGCACACAAAAAGGCAAAAAAACCACAACCCACTCGTCCAAACATGCTGTTTGATTGTGCAGTGATGGGCTATGCCCAAAGTGAAATGGATTATACTGGGATGTGTGATCAAGCAACTCTGTGCCAAATACCAACAGATGGAATAGGAGTACTTTCCGACCGCGCCAAAAGGCGCGTCTGACCACAGTTCAAGACATGTTGCATTTGTTGTCAGAATTTGACCCCAATAAATATGCTTAGAGTTACTCCAAACATTAATTTTATATGCTGAAGCCTTTTTTTCTTAATCCAATTTAAGTTGGTTATGCTTAAATTCAGTATAAATCAATAGAACAAATTATAGGGGAGAGGAACTTGAGTGTTTCTCTGGACTCAGGGCTTCTGGTGTACACATGGAATTGTGAGGTATAAGTACAGCACATATAAGGTATACCATACACTCAATAGGGTGTTGAGAGTGGTGACAGCTTCCCATTGAGTCTACATATGGTTGCAGCCTCAAGTGTGAAATGGCTTTAAAGATGGCAAATAAGCAATTTGCTCTTCTGTTTGTGTGCATTACCTATTCTACCTACCTAGATCCAGTTGTGGCCAGATAAATGACCTGGTGGAGTACAGGAGGCACTGGGGCATGCCAACTGTCTTGGTTAAAAGTATAAAGGCCCAGCCTGAGGGTGTACCAGTCACTGATGAAGTCACACACTGAAAAGTACTGGGTTCAACACATGGAGAACTCTGAGTACGACATGCGTTCAGACGCATTTATTGTACTTCACAACAAGACAACACAAAACGGCCCTGCAAGGCCAACTATATACACTCCACCCGGTACACCTTTGTTCCCATAGGAGGGTTTAAATTTCCCACCAAGGGTGCTAGACTCGAGGTGGACTAGGATTCTAGGTCCCCTTTGAGTTTGGGGACCAAGCTCCTGTTTTAACCGTGGACTCCTGGTGGCGGTCTGTGTACATAACACACACCTATCTTCCCCTGCACAGATGTGGCATGAACCAGGGAATGGGGCAGCTGGAAAACATGAGCTGGAGGCCTCAGAAGCTGGCTGGGAGGCAGTTCCGTAACAGCCAGCTGGAGTCAGTACAGCTGCAGCTCGAGCAAGCTGAGAGAAGCAACAGTGTCTGAAGACATTTGGTGACCATCCAGCAACAGGACATCTGGAGCACAGGTGAGGGAGCAGAAGGGAATAACTGTACGTCCATTCAGGTGATGGGCAGAAAGGCCAAGGAGGAACCTGGGAGGGAGCCCATTTGCAATTTGAGTGACAGGCTCCTGGTCTGAGGCCACTGGTGTCAGTGACAACAATATTGGCCCTTAAGTAGCATCATGATCTCTAAGAGCAATCAAAAGGGCTTGGTTGATTGTAACATTTTTTAAAGGCTGCCAAATTCTATCACAGGTGGCCTAAATGCAATGATTTACCAAAATCTTGTAGATCTCATCCTATTTCCAAAGGATCCTTGCTGCAGCCTGAAGGCTGACAATCTCCTTGGTTCATTCATGTAATTTCAGACCATGGCTTGTTGTTACACTTCGTCCATCCTAATAAAAGTTTTGTTTAAATTATAATTGCTACGCAAAGGCTCAGAGTTTTGAATGAATTTTATGAGCAATTTTTTTTATTCTGTACACCTTGGACCATTGATTATTGTTATCCTTTATAAGAAAGCTGTTACAATCCTTAGCTTTGAGATGACACTTCCTTCAAATGATACTGTACAGCATTGTCACGAGAGACTTGTATGGAGATGTTCATGTAAGAACAGAAAAAAGGGAAGATTTCCTTTCCCCTTCTATGTATATTCCTCTTCCTGCTTTCCCTGATTAGATCTGATTTCCCAGGACTTTAAAATTGTTCCTAGGAGTAGGGTTGTCATCCTCCAGGTGCAGCCTGGTGATCTCCTGGAATTATATCTGATTGCCAGACTATAGAAATCAGTTCCCTTGGGGAAAGTGGCTGCTTGGGAAGGTAGATCCTCAGGGTCCATCCCCAAATCTCCAGGAATTTCACAAACTGGAGCTGGCAACCCTAACTGAAGGCCAGATAGTGGCATTTCCTTATTTGTTCTTCATTCATGAGAAAGGTATACTGAAACACAAGCTGGGTTGTTGGTTTGTTTTTTGGCAACACAATGGACAAAAACAGTTTACTGAAAATAAAAACTAAGATGCATGCCAATGGTAGGAAACTTTAGTTGACCAACAGCAAATACTCTAGGTATAAAACTGAAGCTTTAATAGTGGAATTTAGGTAACTGCATATGAGTTTCTAATACTGCATGTAGGCATCAAAAGTAGAAACATTAAATAGGAGGTTGCTCCAAGGTTATGTAGAGACTGGATATAGACTGACAGAAACATTGCAGTTGTTCTCTGGTACTAACCTGGCTGCCGCTATTTGTTTTATTCGTTTACTTCATTTATATGCTCTTTATCCCAAAGCAGGTTACTGTCAGCTAGGCTGCCATGGGGGTTGGGGAGCTCGGTCTGTGTCTAGTTAATTGCTACTGCATTCCTTTTTGTGCTTTTTCTGCTTTACGCCAAAATGCTTATCTATACAGATGTGCAGGAGGAAGTTGTATTGTCTGGGTTCTTCCTAGGTGCCGTGGGAGAGTGTTGGTTCTCAGCTTTAGCTACCTAACGGTCTCCAAGCTTTATCCCGTGCGCGGGAGGGTGCCTAATTGGCCAGTGCTCTGTGGGAGGTGTGCATACGAATACCCTATATCCTATTGTGTCCATGGGACCGCCGCCATTCTTAACAGTGCTTATGTTACTGCATCTATAGCTCTGCAATAAAAGTATTACCCTCATGATGGGAACCCGGAGGAACTCTCCTACTTCGTGGTTCAAGTGATGAAGTTTGTGGAAAGGTCGGGTCACCTGTTCAAGTGATGAAGTTTGTGGAAAGGTCGGGTCACCTGTTCCCAGACAACAGCAGCCGAGTAGATGTGGTGGTGGCTCGGCTCCGGGGGCCTGCGGTGGCTTGGTATGTGGGGCTGCACAACGCTGTTGACCCAGTATCCCTCCCAGCCTGGATGCAAGAGGCGGAGAGTGCGGAAACCTGCCTGCACACCTTACGCTTGGACATAGTGATGGAAGGAAGTCGGCCTACACCCCAAGCAATGAAGGGGAAACCGATGCGGCACATGGAATCGTCCCGGGAGCAGTGCATGCGGCAAGGGCTCTGCCTGAAGTGTGGGGAGTGAGCCATTTCACGGCCGACTGCGGCAGGACGGGGCCCAGGAAACAGGGGCCAAGTGAACCAGTGAAAGTGCGTCCTGCCACGCCAGCGAAAAAGCCAACTGGAAAGCCAAAATATGCCAAAGCCCTGCAGGCAGCTCCCAAAGAAGGAAAAGCGGACTCCAGCGGAGATGAACCCGAGCCAGCGGGAAACGGATTGGTCCTGCTGTAAGAGGCACCGAGCAGCAGGGCCCAATCCCGGAGGCGCCTAATGTGGTGAGCAGTTTTCCCTCCTTGTTTTTTGTGACTGTGACTTTGATTAACCCCAGCCTCAAAACACATATACAGGTGAGAGCCCTGATTGACTTGGGGTGTGGGAGGGATCTGATCAACCCCTCCCTGGTTACGGGGTTGGAGGCAGGGGTGGTGAAGTTGAAAGACCCCCTGATCTTTACACAAATAGATGGCTCTACAATGAAAGACCCATGTGAGTACGAGACTGTACCGTTGGGGCAGGGGATCACTGGGAGGACAGAGCATTCGTGATCACCTCAGCCTCCAGATTCCTGCTAGTCCTAGGGGCCCCGTGGCTGCACGGGCATGATCCCTACATCTTGTGGGATGAAGGGAAGGTACAGATCATTTCGCCTAAGTGCCGGGGCCACAGTTGGAACCCGAAATGGGGCCAACAGCCAATAGCAGAAGGCCCTAGAGTGTGTCTAGCTCAGGAGGAACTGCTCGCCATTTCCCCCGAGTATCGGGATTTGACTAGGGTGTTCGAGGAGGAGGAGGCAGATGAACTCCCCCCGCATAGATATTCAGACTGTAGCATTGAACTATTGCCGGGGCAGAAACTACCCAAGGGGCACATTTATGTGATGGGACCGGCCGGAAAGGAGGAACTGCACAAGTTCATAGACAAGAACTTAGCCCGTGGGTTCATCCGACCGGCCTCGTCCCCCTACACAACCCTGGTACTGTTCCGAAAGAAAAAGGCTGGGGGGCTGCGACTCTGCACGTATTACCGGGGCTTAAATGCAGTGTCTTCAACTAATGCCTATCCTATGCCATTGACTAAAGACTTGCTCGCTCAAGCGGCAAAAGGGAATATCTTCTCCAAGTTGGACCTTCGGGATGCCCACTTTCGGGGGCACATCAGGGAAGGGGACGAGCATAAGATCGCTTTCAACACCCCCCTCAGCCAGTTTGAATACCGGGTGATGCCCTTTGGCCTTCAGAGGGCCCCGGGGGTCTTCATGAACCTGATCAATGAAGTGTTGCACAAGCACTTATTCAAGGGGGCACTTGTTTACCTAGATGATATATTACTGTACTCCCCCGACCTACCTTCACACGTGAAATTGGTGAGAGGTCTTACAAGCACAAGCACAAACTGTTTGCTAAACTGTCAAAATGTGAATTTCACAAAACACACATTGATTTCTTGAGATATCGGATCTCTGACCGGGGCCTAGAAATGAACCCGGGGAAAGTTCGTGACGTGTTGGGTGGGAAGTGCCCCGAACCAGATGACAGCTCCAATCCTTCCTCGGTTTTGTGATCTTCTACAGAACCTTTTTACCCAATTTCACCCAGATCAGCTTATCCCTCACAGATCTGCTAAAAACTAAGGGGAGGGGCCCAGAGGCTACTAAGCCAAGCGCCATGCTGCAGTAGAATAAAGAGTGTCAGGAGGCGTTCGATCGCCTCAAAGCCTTGTTCACTTCAGAAACAGTTCTTGCCCACCCTGATGAAATGAAAAAATGTATTGTGCAAACTGATGCATCTGATGTTGCCATGGGGGGCAATTTTGCATCCCTTAGCTTGTTGCATGGCTTGTTGCATCCCTTAGCTTACGTGTCAAGGAAATTCAGTGACACGGAACATAACTGGTCAGTATGAGAAAAGGAGGCAGGGGCTATAAAGCTCACACTATCCACGTGGAGACATTAGTTGGAGGGGGCGAGGGTCCCGTTTGAGGTGTGGACCGATCACAAGAACTTAGAAACTCTCAAAACACCTCGATGCCTCAATGCCAAACAACTCCAGTGGGCCGATTTCTTTTCCAATTTCAATTCACCTTGCACCATTTCCCGGGTTCTGCCAACTCTTTGGCTGACGCCCTGTCCCGCCTACCCCAACACGACAGCCAACGAGATGTGGTATTGGACTCAGTGTTCACACCCTCACAGCTGGGCTGTGATGACTCGGAGCCAGACCCACCTAATCTCCCCACCCCCTGTGATGTTGCACCCGGCTCCTCCTGGGATGGAGGGGGCAAAAGACACTTGGCACAGTAAATTCGCCTCTGCCCTTTCGGAGGTGGACAAAGCAGTTCTTGAAGCAGAAGGAGAATTTGAGCTACAGGACAATGGCTGTTGGTACCGGGGACATAAGCTGTTCATTTCCCTCTCGCTCAGGGGGGTGGTGTTACAGGCAGTGCATGGCTCCAAACTGTCCGGACACTCGGGATTAGTTAAATCCCTTCAATTACTCCAAAGGCAGTTTTGGTGGCCACAAATGCGCAAGGATTTATCCTCCTTTGTTCAGTCATGCCAAATCTGTGCCATGAGTAAACCCAGGCCGGGGAAAACCCCGGGACTCTTACACCCACTTCCTAATCCGAGTCAACCCTTGGGAAGTCATCTCCATGGATTTTATAACTGACTTACCACCGAGCAAATCAATGACTGTGATCTGGGTGGTAGTGGATCTATTTTCTAAGCAAGCACATTTCATTCCGTTCGCTTCACTATCCACGGCTAAAACACTGGAAAAAGTGTTTCTCCTGCACATGGTGAGGTTCCACATGCTCCCCACCAAGGTGGTCTCCGACCGGGAGACCCAGTTCATCTCCCGGTTCTGGGGGGAGCTGATGAAACTAATGAGAGTGGAATGAGGCCTTAGCAGCGCTTACCATCCGGAAACCGATGGCCAGACAGAAAGAGTTAATCAGACTTTGGAGCAATATCTGCGTTGTTTTGCCAACTATCAACAGGACAATTGGAATGACTTATTGACCCTAGCCAAATTCTCTTATAATAACAGTTATCACTCTTCCCCGGGGATGTCCCCGTTTAAGGTGCTGTATGGTTGTGACAGCCCGCCTGTCCCGTTTCTGGAAGGGGATACGGACATGGGCCCGGGGGATGCTGCTCAATGGTGTAAACAATTGCGGGACTCTTGGCCTCTCCTGTGTAAAACTTTGACAGCAGCCAAAAAAGCTTATAAAGCACAGGCTGATAAGAGAAGGGGGGAGGGTTGGGCTCTACAGCCTGGTGACTCTGTGTATGTTTCTACTAAAAATATCAAGATGTTACGGCCAAGTTGGAAGTTGGGTTGGAAATACATTGGGCCATTTAAGGTTAAAAAGATAATCAATAAGGTTGCTGTAGATTTGAACTTGCCAAAAAATTGAGAAAATTGCATTCTGTATTTCATTTCAACCTCCTGAAGAGAGATTCGGGTTCCAGTCCCTGCCGTCCATCGAAACCGGTGCCCCCTCCTATCATGATTGAGGGCAAGGAGCATTATGACGCCCTCTGGACTCTAAGATTAAATGGGGGAAGTTGATGTATTTGGTTGAGTGGGTGGATTTCGGACCCCAGCACCTTGAATGGGTGGAAGTAGGGGATATTCAGGCCCCTGGACTGTTGCAACAGTTTCATCGTGACTTCCTGGACAAACCGGGAGACCGCTCGGAATGGTCGGGAGAAGCTGATTTTAGAAAGGGCAGTATGTTAGCTACGCTGCCATGGGGGTTGGGGAGCTCAGTCTGTGTCTGGTTAATTGCTACTGCATTCCTTTCTGTGCTTTTTCTGCTTTATGTCAAAATGCTTATCTATACAGATGTGCAGGAGGGAGTTGTATTGTCTGGGTTCTTCCTAGGTGCCGTGGGAGAGTGTTGGTTCTCAGTGTTAGCTACCTAATGGTCTCCAAGCTTTATCCCGTGCACAGGAGGGTTCCTAATTGGCCAGTGCTCTGGGGGGGGGCATAGGAATACCCTATATCCTATTATGCCCATGGGACCGCCGCCATTCTTAACAGTGCTTATGTTACTGCATCTATAGCTCTGCAATAAAAGTATTACCATTCCTGAATTTGTGTACTTCTGTCAGCAAGCTGCCATTGTGTTCTGTATTACCTGTCTGTATGTGCAGTCCCTCCCCCCCCCTGTTCCTGGCCTGTGTTTTATTCTGCTGTAACGCTTACACCAAGCAGCTGGAGGACGTGAAGTGGGAGGTGAGCTTGATTGCTAGCTTGTTGCTTTTTGAGCCTGGGAACTACATCACTGTTATGTCTGAAGATGGTAGTGTTCCCAGGGATTGCCCGCGCAATCGTTTCCTTGTACCCGCCAGCGGGAAAGTGACCCATTGGTTCTGTACCTGGTTTGAATCCCTTTATTACGTTTACCCGAGCTGTTTGTAACCATTCCTAACAAAGACCTTGTTTGAGTATCTTTCCAAAGCTTTGAAATACATTTTGCTTTTTTGAAACGTGGATTTATTCTCGATGCTTGGGGATCCAACAACTTCGTTGTTTGCTGTGGGTTCTGACAATTACTTAATCTTCTCTATTTTATTTTCACAACAACCCTGTGAGGTAGGTTAGGCTAAGAGTGTGTGACTGGCCCAAGGCCACCCAGCAAGCTTCCATGGCAGAATGTGCATTCAAACCTCGGTATCCTAAATCTGAGTCCAGCACTCTAACCACTCCAGTTCTCACATCGTATAGGTGAACCTGGTTTGAATGAGGTATACATTTCCATCAGTGATTTTCTTTTATACCAGTCAACTGGGATGAAATTCTCAGGAATTGAGTATGTGTATCCTTTAAAAGGATCATCATTGTCAAATTTCCGGTTCCGGTTTCGGTGAAGATGGACGAGGTCGGAGGGAGCTCCCAACTGTTGGACGTCTTACACCCTTCCCATCGGGTAAGAGGAGCCCTTTTGGGGGGTCCAAATACCCGGAGGCGGTGGCGAGGAAGCCATCTCGGCAAAGAGCTTGTTTCGGGCGAAGACAACAGCGGCGGCTGGAGCTGAGCCCGAAAGTGCTCTTAGCGATGGGCGGGGAAACACCCAGCCGCAAAGCTGGGTAGACGCCGAAGACCCGAGCTCTGCAGAGACTTCCTGTTCGAAAAAACAACATAGAAGAATTGCCGCACGGTGGGAAAAGGAACACAAGTTAGATAAAGTTTACAAAAAGAACTGAGGGAGACTAAAAATCTAAAATCGGGCCGTGAAAAGGCAAAAAAGCGGCGGGGAAAAGACTCTCGCGGCGTTTTTCGGTGCACAGCTACCATTCCGGAGAAGTGGGTGGAGCCCACAGGATTGAAAACAAGCCTTGTATATTTCGATTCGGGACTATATTGGGACCATATTTTGCTTCTAACGAGAGGCTACGACTGGATGAATTTAAGGTATTGTGTTAAAGAATTATAAGCTACTTATAAGCTAGTGAACCTGAGGACATGAACTGAATGGAAGTAAAGGTACAGTACGACTGGAATTTGAAGGAAACAAGATACGGATATTATGCTGCAAGGCTTGTTTAATATAAGGATGGCGATCCTAACTGAAGCTGAAAGAGATTGAGCTACGTTAGAACAGACTGAGGATAATTGTGTTCCTGATACGGATTGATTATCTGTGACAGAATTTTGATCTGAAAGACGGACCTAATTCAAATGAATTGTGAATTGTGAATGAATTAGATTGATTTAACTGTCCTAGATTGATTTAGAATGAATTGTGAATGAATTAGATTGGGTTAACGGTGTTATATTGATTTAGAATGAATTGTGAAAGATTGATTTAGAACTTTGATTGACATTGAGGATCTTAAAGAGCTATCTGTGTTTAAAGATTTATTTCTAATTAGAAATCTTAATTAGAAATTTTTTGAAATAAGTGGACTATATAAGGAAGTCTTGGAAGCTATACAAGGAGCAAGACTGAAGGGAGAAGAAAGAAGAAAAGAAGAAGGAAGAAAGAAGAGAAGAGGGGGGAGGGAAAGGGATTTTGTTTTTTGTATTATATGAATAAGAGTTTAGTTAGATAGCTAGGGAATAAGAATCACCAGACATCTTTCTATATAGTTAGATAATAATCAGTTAAATGGTTAACTGGTGGAGGGTAAAGTAATATAAATATTGGAATTAGAAATATATGAAAAATTAGATTAAGATAACATAAATAACTAATTAGAACTTGGAGAGTTCTAGATAAAACAGATCTACAAAAGAGAGAGATAAGAAACGTCAGATTAGATTTAGAGGACATATCAATCAGAAGGGGAAGATACTCTCCCAGAAATATATATAGAAGGATTAAATATGGATAAAACAGGAGCTGGTAGAAGACCTTCCTTTTCAAATCCACAGTTACAAGGGAAAG